>NW_025961826.1:0-45220 GCF_023159225.1 Perognathus longimembris pacificus | reverse complement strand
AATCTGGATTGCGGTGAGGGAACAGAGAAAAAAGCTCATTTAGTACCTTCAATTACGAAGGGGGGTAGGCAGCGGTATATCAGGGAGTAAATCTTCTGAGAATAAAAACAGCTGGAGCTTGTTAAGGTAAGTACACAGGGGAAAGGATAATGTACTGGGGACTCCTCAGAAGAATCTGATTTGTGGTGAGGGGAGAGAGAGATAAAAGCTCATTTAGGAACGACATGAACATGCTGCATACGTAGCTGTTTATCAGTAAATATCTCCACTGAGATTAAGAAAAGCAGTAGCTTAATAAATTAAGTACTTCCTGGTATGGATATTTTACTGGTAACTCCCCAGAAGAATCTGGATTGTGGTGAGGGAACAGAGAAAAAAGCTCATTTAGGACCTGCACTTAGGAAGGAGGTAGGCAGCTGTATATCAGGGATCAAAACTTCTGAGAATAAAAAGAGCTGGAGGTTGTTAAGGTAATTACACAGGGGAAAGGATAATGTACTGGGGACTCCTCTGAAGAATCTGATTTGTTGTGAGGGGTGAGAGATAAAAGCTCATTTAGGAACGACATGAACATGCTGCGTAGGTAGCTGTTTATCAGTAAATATCTCCACTGAGATTAAGAAAAGCAGTAGCTTAATAAATTAAGTAATGCTGGTATGCTTATTGTACTGGTAACTCCCCAAAAGAATCTGGATTGTGGTGAGGGGAACAGAGAAAAAAGCACATTTAGGACCTGCACTTACGAAGGGGGTAGGCAGCAGTATATCAGGGAGTATCGCTTCTGAGAATAAAAACAGCTGGTGCTTGTTAAGGTAATTACACAGGGGAAAGGATATTGTACTGGGAACTCCTCAGAAGAATCTGATTTGTGGTGAGGGGGAGAGAGATAAAAGCTCATTTAATAACGACATGAACATGCTGCATACGTAGCTGTTTATCAGTAAATATCTCCACTGAGATAAAAAAAAAACAGTAGCTTAATAAATTAAGTACTTCCTGGTATGGATATTGTACTGGAAACTCCCTAAAAGAATCTGGATGGTGGTGAGGGAACAGAGAAAAAAGCTCATTTAGGACCTGCACTTACGAAGGGGGTATGCAGCTGTATATCAGGGAGTAAACCTTCTGAGAATAAAAACAGCTGGAGCTTGTTAAGGTAATTACACAGGGGAAAGGATAATGTACTGGGAACTCCTCAGAAGAATCTGATTTGTGGTGAGGGGAATGAGATAAAAGCTCATTTAGGAACGAAATGAACATGCTGCGTAGGTAGCTGTTTATCAGTAAATATCTCCAAAGAGATTAAGAAAAGCAGTAGCTTAATAAATTAAGTACTTCCTGGTATAGTTACTGTATTGGTAAACCCCCAAAAGATTCTGGATTGTGGTGAGGGAACAGAGAAAAAGCTCATTTAGGACCTGCACTTACGAAGGGGGTAGGCAGCTGTATATCAGGGAGTAAACCTTCTGAGAATAAAAACAGCTAGAGCTTGTTAAGGTAATTACACCGGAGAAAGGATAATGTACTTGGGACTCCTCAGAAGAATCTGATTTGTGGTGAGGGGATAGAGATAAAAGCTCATTTGGGAACGACATGAACATGCTGGGTAGGTAGCTGTTTATCAGTAAATATCTCCACTGAGATTAAGAAAAGCAGTAGCTTAATAAATTAAGTACTTCCTGGTATGGTTACTGTACTGGTAACTCCTCAAAAGAATCTGGATTGTGGTGAGGGAACAGAGAAAAAAGCTCATTAGGACCTGCACTTACGAAGGGGGTAGGCAGCTGTATATCAGGGAGTAAACCTTCTGAGAATAAAAACAGCTGGAGCTTGTTAAGGTAATTACACAGGGGAAAGGATAATGTACTGGGAAATCCTCAGAAGAATCTGATTTGTGATGACGGGAGAGAGATAAAAGCTCATTAGGAACGACATGAACATGTTGCGTAGGTAGCTGTTTATCAGTAAATATCTCCACTGACATTAAGGAAAGCAGTAGCTTAATAAATTAAATACTTCCTGGTATGAATATTGTACTGGTAACTCCCCAAAAGAATCTGGATTGTGGTGAGGGAACAGAGAAAAAAGCTCATTTAGGAACGACATGAACATGCTGCATAGGTAGCTGTTTATCAGTAAATATCTCCACTGAGATTAAGAAAAGCAGTAGCTTAATAAATTAAGTACTTCCTGGTATGGTTACTATACTGGAAACTCCCCAAAAGAATCTGGATTGTGGTGAGGGAACAGAGAAAAAAGCTCATTTAGGACCTGCACTTACGAAGGGGGTAGGCAGCTGTATATCAGGGAGTATCGCTTCTAAGAATAAAAACAGCTGGAGCTTGTGAAGGTAATTACACAGGGGAAAGGATAATGTACTGGGAACTCCTCAGAAGAATCTGATTTGTGATGAGGGGAGAGAGATAAATGCTCATTTATGAACGACATGAACATGCTGCGTAGGTCGCTGTTTATCAGTAAATATCTCCACTGAGATTAAGAAAAGCAGTAGCTTAATGAATTAAGTACTTCCTGGTAAGGTTTCTGTACTGGTAATTCCCCAAAAGAATCTGGATTGTCGTGAGGGAATAGAGAAAAAAGCTCATTTATGACCTGCACTTACGAAGCGGGTAGGCAGCTGTATAGCAGGGAATAAACCTTCTGAGAATAAAAACATCTGGAGCTTGTTAAGGTAATTACACAGGGGGAAACGATAATGTACTGGGAACTCCTCAGAAGAATCTGATTTGTGGTGAGGGGAGAGAGATAAAAGCTCATTTAGGAACGAAATGAACATGCTGCGTAGGTAGCTGTTTATCAGTAAATATCTCCACTGAGATTAAGAAAAGCAGTAGCTTAATAAATTAAGTACTTCAGGGTATGGTTACTGTACTGGGAACTCCCCAAAAGAATCTGGATTGTGGTGAGGGAACAGAGAAAAAAGCTCATTTAGGACCTGCACTTACGAAGGGGGTAGGCAGCTGTCTATCAGGGAGTATCGCTTCTAAGAATAAAAACAGCTGGAGCTTGTTAAGGTAATTACACAGGGGAAAGGATAATGTACTAGGAACTCCTCAGAAGAATCTGATTTGTGATGAGGGCAGAGAGATAAATGCTCATTTAGGAACGACATGAACATGCTGCGTAGGTCGCTGTTTATCAGTAAATATCTCCACTGAGATTAAGAAAAGCAGTAGCTTAATAAATTAAGTACTTCCTGGTATGGATACTGTACTGGAAACTCCACAAGAGAATCTGGATTGTGGTGAGGGAACAGAGAAAAAAAGCTCATTTAGGTCCCTGCAATTACGAAGGGGGTAGGCAGCTGCATATCAGGGAGTATCGCTTCTGAGAATAAAAACAGCTGGAGCTTGTTAAGGTAATTACACAGGGGAAAGGATAATGTACTGGGAACTCCTCAGAAGAATCTGATTTGTGGTGAGGGGAGAGAGATAAAAGCTCATTTAGTAACGACATGAACATGCTGCATACGTAGCTGTTTATCAGTAAATATCTCCACTGAGATTAAGAAAAGCAGTAGCTTAATAAATTAAGTACTTCCTGGTATGGTTACTGTACTGGTAACTCCCCAAAAGAATCTGTATTGTCGTGAGGGAACAGAGAAAAAAGCTCATTTAGGACCTGCACTTACGAAGGGGGTAGGCAGCTGTATATCAGGGAGTAAACCTTCTGAGAATAAAAACAGCTGGAGCTTGTTTAGGTAATAACACAGGGGAAAGGATAATGTACTGGGAACTCCTCAGAAGAATCTGATTTGTGGTGAGGGGAGAGAGATAAAAGCTCATTTAGGCACGACATGAACATGCTGCGTAGGTAGCAGTTTATCAGTAAATATCTCCACTGAGATTAAGAAAAGCAGTAGCTTAATAAATTAAGTACTTCCTGGTATGGTTACTGTACTGGTAACTCCCCAAAAGGAATCTGGATTGTGGTGAGGGAACAGAGAAAAAAAGCTCATTTAGGACCTGCACTTACGAAGGGGGTAGGCAGCTGTATATCAGGGAGTAAACCTTCTGAGAATAAAAACAGCTGGAGCTTGTTAAGGTAATAACACAGTGGAAACGATAATGTACTGGGAACTCCTCAGAATAATCTGATTTGTGGTGGAGGCAGAGAGATAAAAGCTCATTTAAGAACGACATGAACATGCTGCGTAGGTAGCTGTTTATCAGTAAATATCTCCACTGAGATTAAGAAAAGCAGTAGCTTAATGAATTAAGTACTTCCTGGTATGGTTACTGTACTGGTAATTCCCCAAAAGAATCTGGATTGTGGTGAGGGATTAGAGAAAAAAGCTCATTTAGGACCTGCACTTACGAAGCGGGTAGGCAGCTGTATATCAGGGAGTATCGCTTCTAAGAATAAAAACAGCTGGAGATTGTTAAGGTAATTACACAGGGGAAAGGATAATGTACTGGGAACTCCTCAGAAGAATCTGATTTGTGATGAGGGCAGAGAGATAAATGCTCATTTAGGAACGACATGAACATGCTGCGTAGGTCGCTGTTTATCAGTAAATATCTCCACTGAGATTAAGAAAAGCAGTAGCTTAATAAATTAAGTACTTCCTGGTATGGATACTGTACTGGTAACTCCACAAAAGAATCTGGATTGTGGTGAGGGAACAGAGAAAAAAGCTCATTTAGGTCCTGCAATTACGAAGGGGGTAGGCAGCTGTATATCAGGGAGTATCGCTTCTGAGAATAAAAACAGCTGGAGCTTGTTAAGGTAATTACACAGGGGAAAGGATAATGTACTGGGAACTCCTCAGAAGAATCTGATTTGTGGTGAGGGGAGAGAGATAAAAGCTCATTTAGGAACGACATGAACATGCTGCATACGTAGCTGTTTATCAGTAAATATCTCCACTGAGATTAAGAAAAGCAGTAGCTTAATAAATTAAGTACTTCCTGGTATGGATATTTTACTGGTAACTCCCCAGAAGAATCTGGATTGTGGTGAGGGAACAGAGAAAAAAGCTCATTTAGGACCTGCACTTACGAAGGAGGTAGGCAGCTGTATATCAGGGATCAAAACTTCTGAGAATAAAAAGAGCTGGAGGTTGTTAAGGTAATTACACAGGGGAAAGGATAATGTACTGGGGACTCCTCAGAAGAATCTGATTTGTTGTGAGGGGTGAGAGATAAAAGCTCATTTAGGAACGACATGAACATGCTGCGTAGGTAGCTGTTTATCAGTAAATATCTCCACTGACATTAAGAAAATCAGTAGCTTAATAAATTAAGTACTTCCTGGTATGGATATTGTACTGGTAACTCCCCAAAAGAATCTGGATTGTGGTGAGGAACAGAGAAAAAAGCTCATTTAGGAACGACATGAACATGCTGCATAGGTAGCTGTTTATCAGTAAATATCTCCACTGAGATTAAGAAAAGCAGTAGCTTAATAAATTAAGTACTTCCTGGTATGGTTACTGTACTGGTAACTCCCGAAAAGAATCTGGATTTTGGTGAGGGAACAGAGAAAAAAGCTCATTTAGGACCTGCACTTACGAAGGGGGTAGGCAGCTGTATATCAGGGAGTAAATCTTCTGAGAATAAAAACAGCTGGAGGGCTTGGGAAATAGCCTAGCGGCAAGAGTGCCTGCCTCGGATACACGAGGCCCTAGGTCGATTCCCCAGCACCACATATACAGAAAACGGCCAGAAGCGGCTCTGTGGCTCAAGTGGCAGAGTGCTAGCCTTGAGCAAAAAGAAGCCAGGGACAGTGCTCAGGCCCTGAGTCCAAGGCCCAGGACTGGCAAAAAAAAAAAAAAAAAAAAAAAAAAACAAAAAAAAAACAGCTGGAACTTGTTAAGGTAATTACACAGGGGAAAGGATAATGTACTGGGAACTCCTCAGAAGAATCTGATGTGGTGAGGGGAGAGAGATAAAAGCTCATTTAAGAACGACATGAACATGCTGGGTAGGTAGCTGTTTATCAGTAAATATCTCCACTGAGATTAAGAAAAGCAGTAGCTTAATAAATTAAGTACTTCCTGGTATGGTAACTGTACTGGTAACTCCCCAAAAGAATCTGGATTGTGGTGAGGGAACAGAGAAAAAAGCTCATTTAGGACCTGCACTTACGAAGGGGGTAGGCAGCTGTATATCAGGGAGTAAACCTTCTGAGAATAAAAACAGTTGGAGCTTGTTAAGGTAATTACACAGGGGAAAGGATAATGTATTGGGAACTCCTCAGAAGAATCCGATTTGTGGTGAGGGGAGAGAGATAAAAGCTCATTTAGGAACGACATGAACATGCTGCATACGTAGCTGTTTATCAGTAAATATCTCCACTGAGATTAAGAAAAGCAGTAGCGTAATAAATTAAGTAATTCCTGGTATGGATATTGTACTGGTAACTCCCCAAAAGAATATGGATTGTGGTGAGGGAACAGAGAAAAAAGCTCATTTAGGACCTGCACTTACGAAGGGGGTAGGCAGCTGTATATCAGGGAGTAAACCTTCTGAGAATAAAAACAGCTGGAGCTTGTTAAGGTAATTACACAGGGGAAAGGATAATGTACTGGGAGCTCCTCAGAAGAATCTAATTTGTGGTGAGGGGAGCGAGATAAAAGCTCATTTAGGAACGACATGAACATGCTGCGTAGGTAGCTGTTTATCAGTAAATATCTCCACTGAGATTAAGAAAAGCAGTAGCTTAATAAATTAAGTACTTCCTGGTATGGTTACTGTACTGGAAACTCCCCAAAACAATCTGGTGTGTGGTGAGGGAACAGAGAAAAAAGCTCATTTAGGACCTGCACTTACGAAGGGGTTAGGCAGCTGTATATCAGGGAGTAAACCTTCTGAGAATAAAAACAGCTGGAACTTGTTAAGGTAATTACACAGGGGAAAGGATAATGTACTTGGAACTCCTCAGAAGAATCTCATTTGTGGTGAGGGGAGAGAGATAAAAGCTCATTTAGGAACGACATGAACATGCTGCGTAGGTATCTGTTTATCAGTAAATATCTCCACTGAGATTAAGAAAAGCAGTAGCTTAATAAATTAAGTACTTCCTGGTATGGTTACTGTACTGGTAACTCCCCAAAAGAATCTGGATTGTGGTGAGGGAACAGAGAAAAAAGCTCATTTAGGACCTGCACTTACGAAGGGGGTAGGCAGCTGTATATCAGGGAGTAAAACTTCTGAGATTAAAAACAGCTGGAGCTTGTTAAGGTAATTACACAGGGGAAAGGATAATGTACTGGGAACTCCTCAGAAGAATCTGATTTGTGGTGAGGGGAGAGAGATAAAAGCTCATTTAGGCACGACATGAACATGCTGCGTATGTAGCTGTTTATCAGTAAATATCTCAACTGAGATTAAGAAAAGCAGTAGCTTAATAAATTAAGTACTTCCTCGTGTGGTTACTGTACTGGTAACTCCCCAAAAGAATCTGGATTGTGGTGAGGGAACAGAGAAAAAAGCTCATTTAGGACCTGCACTTACGAAGGGGGTAGGCAGCTGTATATCAGGGAGTAAACCTTCTGAGAATAAAAACAGCTGGAGCTTGTTAAGGTAATAACACAGTGGAAACGATAATGTACTGGGAACTCCTCAGAATAATCTGATTTGTGGTGAGGGCAGAGAGATAAAAGCTCATTTAAGAACGACATGAACATGCTGCGTAGGTAGCTGTTTATCAGTAAATATCTCCACTGAGATTAAGAAAAGCAGTAGCTTAATGAATTAAGTACTTCCTGGTATGGTTACTGTACTGGTAATTCCCCAAAAGAATCTGGATTGTGGTGAGGGAATTGAGAAAAAAGCTCATTTAGGACCTGCACTTACGAAGCGGGTAGGCAGCTGTATAGCAGGGAATAAACCTTCTGACAATAAAAACATCTGGAGCTTGTTAAGGTAATTACACAGGGGAAACGATAATGTACTGGGAACTCCTCAGAAGAATCTGATTTGTTGTGAGGGGTGAGAGATAAAAGCTCATTTAGGAACGACATGAACATGCTGCGTAGGTAGCTGTTTATCAGTAAATATCTCAACTGAGATTAAGAAAATCAGTAGATTAATAAATTAGTAATGCCTGGTATGGTTATTGTACTGGTAACTCCCCAAAAGAATCTGGATTGTGGTGAGGGAACAGAGAAAAATGCACATTTAGGACCTGCACTTACGAAGGGGGGTAGGCAGCAGTATATCAGGGAGTATCGCTTCTGAGAATAAAAACAGCTGGTGCTTGTTAAGGTAATTACACAGGGGAAAGGATAATGTACTGGGAACTCCTCAGAAGAATCTGATTTGTGGTAAGCGGAGAGAGATAAAAGCTCATTTAGTAACGACATGAACATGCTGCATACGTAGCTGTTTATCAGTAAATATCTCCACTGAGATAAAAAAAAAAACAGTAGCTTAATAAATTAAGTACTTCCTGGTATGGATATTGTACTGGAAACTCCCCAAAAGAATCTGGATGGTGGTGAGGGAACAGAGAAAAAAGCTCATTTAGGACCTGCCCTTACGAAGGGGGTAGGCAGCTGTATATCAGGGAGTAAACCTTCTGAGAATAAAAACAGCTGGAGCTTGTTAAGGTAATTACACAGGGGAAAGGATAATGTACTGGGAAATCCTCAGAAGAATCTGATTTGTGGTGAGGGGAGAGAGATAAAAGCACATTTAGGAACGACATGAACATGCTGCGTAGGTAGCAGTTTATCAGTGAATATCTCCACTGAGATTAAGAAAAGCAGTAGCTTAATAAATTAAGTACTTCCTGGTATGGTTACTGTACTGGTAACTCCCCATAAGAATCTGGATTGTGGTGAGGGAACAGAGAAAAAACCTCATTTAGGACCTGCACTTACGAAGGGGGTAGGCAGCTGTATATTAGGGAGTAAACCTTCTGAGAATAAAAACAGCTGGAGCTTGTTAAGGTAATTACACAGGGGAAAGGATAATGTACTGGGAACTCCTCAGAAGAATCTGATTTGTGGTGAGGGGAGAGAGATAAAAGCTCATTTAGGAACGACATGAACATGTTGCGTAGGTAGCTGTTTATCAGTAAATATCTCCACTGACATTAAGGAAAGCAGTAGCTTAATAAATTAAATACTTCCTGGTATGAATATTGTACTGGTAACTCCCCAAAAGAATCTGGATTGTGGTGAGGGAACAGAGAAAAAAGCTCATTTAGGAACGACATGAACATGCTGCATAGGTAGCTGTTTTTCAGTAAATATATCCACTGAGATTAAGAAAAGCAGTAGCTTAATAAATTAAGTACTTCCTGGTATGGTTACTATACTGGTAACTCCCCAAAAGAATCTGGATTTTGGTGAGGGAACAGAGAAAAAAGCTCATTTAGGTCCTGCAATTACGAAGGGGGTAGGCAGCTGTATATCAGGGAGTATCGCTACTAAGAATAAAAACAGCTGGAGCTTGTTAAGGTAATTACACAGGGGAAAGGATAATGTACTGTGAACTCCTCAGAAGAATCTGATTTGTGGTGAGGGGAGAGAGATAAATTCTCATTTAGGAATGACATGAACATGCTGCGTAGGTAACTGTTTATCAGTAAATATCTCCACTGAGATTAAGAAAAGCAGTAGCTTAATGAATTAAGTACTTCCTGGTATGGTTACTGTACTGGTAATTCCCCAAAAGAATCTGGATTGTGGTGAGGGAATAGAGAAAAAACTCATTTAGGACCTGCACTTACGAAGCGGGTAGGCAGCTGTATATCAGGGAGTATCGCTTCTAAGAATAAAAACAGCTGGAGATTGTTAAGGTAATTACACAGGGGAAAGGATAATGTACTGGGAACTCCTCAGAAGAATCTGATTTGTGATGAGGGCAGAGAGATAAATGCTCATTTAGGAACGACATGAACATGCTGCGTAGGTCGCTGTTTATCAGTAAATATCTCCACTGAGATTAAGAAAAGCAGTAGCTTAATAAATTAAGTACTTCCTGGTATGGATACTGTACTGGTAACTCCACAAAAGAATCTGGATTGTGGTGAGGGAACAGAGAAAAAAGCTCATTTAGGTCCTGCAATTACGAAGGGGGTAGGCAGCTGTATATCAGGGAGTATCGCTTCTGAGAATAAAAACAGCTGGAGCTTGTTAAGGTAATTACACAGGGGAAAGGATAATGTACTGGGAACTCCTCAGAAGAATCTGATTTGTGGTGAGGGGAGAGAGATAAAAGCTCATTTAGGAACGACATGAACATGCTGCATACGTAGCTGTTTATCAGTAAATATCTCCACTGAGATTAAGAAAAGCAGTAGCTTAATAAATTAAGTACTTCCTGGTATGGATATTTTACTGGTAACTCCCCAGAAGAATCTGGATTGTGGTGAGGGAACAGAGAAAAAAGCTCATTTAGGACCTGCACTTACGAAGGAGGTAGGCAGCTGTATATCAGGGATCAAAACTTCTGAGAATAAAAAGAGCTGGAGGTTGTTAAGGTAATTACACAGGGGAAAGGATAATGTACTGGGGACTCCTCAGAAGAATCTGATTTGTTGTGAGGGGTGAGAGATAAAAGCTCATTTAGGAACGACATGAACATGCTGCGTAGGTAGCTGTTTATCAGTAAATATCTCCACTGACATTAAGAAAATCAGTAGCTTAATAAATTAAGTACTTCCTGGTATGGATATTGTACTGGTAACTCCCCAAAAGAATCTGGATTGTGGTGAGGGAACAGAGAAAAAAGCTCATTTAGGAACGACATGAACATGCTGCATAGGTAGCTGTTTATCAGTAAATATCTCCACTGAGATTAAGAAAAGCAGTAGCTTAATAAATTAAGTACTTCCTGGTATGGTTACTGTACTGGTAACTCCCGAAAAGAATCTGGATTTTGGTGAGGGAACAGAGAAAAAAGCTCATTTAGGACCTGCACTTACGAAGGGGGTAGGCAGCTGTATATCAGGGAGTAAATCTTCTGAGAATAAAAACAGCTGGAGGGCTTGGGAAATAGCCTAGCGGCAAGAGTGCCTGCCTCGGATACACGAGGCCCTAGGTTCGATTCCCCAGCACCACATATACAGAAAACGGCCAGAAGCGGCTCTGTGGCTCAAGTGGCAGAGTGCTAGCCTTGAGCAAAAAGAAGCCAGGGACAGTGCTCAGGCCCTGAGTCCAAGGCCCAGGACTGGCAAAAAAAAAAAAAAAAAAAAAAAAAAAAAAAAAAAAAAAAAAAAAAAAACAGCTGGAGCTTGTTAAGGTAATTACACAGGGGAAAGGATAATGTACTGGGAACTCCTCAGAAGAATCTGATGTGGTGAGGGGAGAGAGATAAAAGCTCATTTAAGAACGACATGAACATGCTGGGTAGGTAGCTGTTTATCAGTAAATATCTCCACTGAGATTAAGAAAAGCAGTAGCTTAATAAATTAAGTACTTCCTGGTATGGTAACTGTACTGGTAACTCCCCAAAAGAATCTGGATTGTGGTGAGGGAACAGAGAAAAAAGCTCATTTAGGACCTGCACTTACGAAGGGGGTAGGCAGCTGTATATCAGGGAGTAAACCTTCTGAGAATAAAAACAGTTGGAGCTTGTTAAGGTAATTACACAGGGGAAAGGATAATGTATTGGGAACTCCTCAGAAGAATCCGATTTGTGGTGAGGGGAGAGAGATAAAAGCTCATTTAGGAACGACATGAACATGCTGCGTAGGTAGCTGTTTATCAGTAAATATCTCCACTGAGATTAAGAAAAGCAGTAGCTTAATAAATTAAGTACTTCCTGGTATGGTTACTGTACTGGAAACTCCCCAAAACATCTGGTGTGTGGTGAGGGAACAGAGAAAAAAGCTCATTTAGGACCTGCACTTACGAAGGGGTTAGGCAGCTGTATATCAGGGAGTAAACCTTCTGAGAATAAAAACAGCTGGAGCTTGTTAAGGTAATTACACAGGGGAAAGGATAATGTACTGGGAACTCCTCAGATGAATCTCATTTGTGGTGAGGGGAGAGAGATAAAAGCTCATTTAGGAACGACATGAACATGCTGCGTAGGTAGCTGTTTATCAGTAAATATCTCCACTGAGATTAAGAAAAGCAGTAGCTTAATAAATTAAGTACTTCCTGGTATGGTTACTGTACTGGTAACTCCCCAAAAGAATCTGGATTGTGGTGAGGGAACAGAGAAAGAAGCTCATTTAGGACCTGCACTTACGAAGGGGGTAGGCAGCTGTATATCAGGGAGTAAAACTTCTGAGAATAAAAACAGCTGGAGCTTGTTAAGGTAATTACACAGGGGAAAGGATAATGTACTGGGAACTCCTCAGAAAAATCTGATTTGTGGTGAGGGGAGCGAGATAAAAGTTCATTTAGGAACGACATGAACATGCTGCGTAGGTAGCTGTTTATCAGTAAATATCTCCACTGAGATTAAGAAAAGCAGTAGCTTAATAAATTAAGTACTTCCTGGTATGGTTACTGTACTGGTAACTCCCCAAAAGAATCTGGATTGTGGTGAGGGAACAGAGAAAAAAGCTCATTTAGGAACGACATGAACATGCTGCGTAGGTAGCTGTTTATCAGTAAATATCTCCACTGAGATTAAGAAAAGCAGTAGCTTAATAAATTAAGTACTTCCTGGTATGGTTACTGTACTGGAAACTCCCCAAAACAATCTGGTGTGTGGTGAGGGAACAGAGAAAAAAGCTCATTTAGGACCTGCACTTACGAAGGGGTTAGGCAGCTGTATATCAGGGAGTAAACCTTCTGAGAATAAAAACAGCTGGAACTTGTTAAGGTAATTACACAGGGGAAAGGATAATGTACTGGGAACTCCTCAGAAGAATCTCATTTGTGGTGAGGGGAGAGAGATAAAAGCTCATTTAGGAACGACATGAACATGCTGCGTAGGTATCTGTTTATCAGTAAATATCTCCACTGAGATTAAGAAAAGCAGTAGCTTAATAAATTAAGTACTTCCTGGTATGGTTACTGTACTGGTAACTCCCCAAAAGAATCTGGATTGTGGTGAGGGAACAGAGAAAAAAGCTCATTTAGGACCTGCACTTACGAAGGGGGTAGGCAGCTGTATATCAGGGAGTAAAACTTCTGAGATTAAAAACAGCTGGAGCTTGTTAAGGTAATTACACAGGGGAAAGGATAATGTACTGGGAACTCCTCAGAAGAATCTGATTTGTGGTGAGGGGAGAGAGATAAAAGCTCATTTAGGCACGACATGAACATGCTGCGTATGTAGCTGTTTATCAGTAAATATCTCAACTGAGATTAAGAAAAGCAGTAGCTTAATAAATTAAGTACTTCCTGGTGTGGTTACTGTACTGGTAACTCCCCAAAAGAATCTGGATTGTGGTGAGGGAACAGAGAAAAAAGCTCATTTAGGACCTGCACTTACGAAGGGGGTAGGCAGCTGTATATCAGGGAGTAAACCTTCTGAGAATAAAAACAGCTGGAGCTTGTTAAGGTAATAACACAGTGGAAACGATAATGTACTGGGAACTCCTCAGAATAATCTGATTTGTGGTGAGGGCAGAGAGATAAAAGCTCATTTAAGAACGACATGAACATGCTGCGTAGGTAGCTGTTTATCAGTAAATATCTCCACTGAGATTAAGAAAAGCAGTAGCTTAATGAATTAAGTACTTCCTGGTATGGTTACTGTACTGGTAATTCCCCAAAAGAATCTGGATTGTGGTGAGGGAATAGAGAAAAAAGCTCATTTAGGACCTGCACTTACGAAGCGGGTAGGCAGCTGTATAGCCGGGAATAAACCTTCTGAGAATAAAAACATCTGGAGCTTGTTAAGGTAATTACACAGGGGAAACGATAATGTACTGGGAACTCCTCAGAAGAATCTGATTTGTTGTGAGGGGTGAGAGATAAAAGCTCATTTAGGAACGACATGAACATGCTGCGTAGGTAGCTGTTTATCAGTAAATATCTCAACTGAGATTAAGAAAATCAGTAGCTTAATAAATTAAGTAATGCCTGGTATGGTTATTGTACTGGTAACTCCCCAAAAGAATCTGGATTGTGGTGAGGGAACAGAGAAAAAAGCACATTTAGGACCTGCACTTACGAAGGGGGTAGGCAGCAGTATATCAGGGAGTATCGCTTCTGAGAATAAAAACAGCTGGTGCTTGTTAAGGTAATTACACAGGGGAAAGGATAATGTACTGGGAACTCCTCAGAAGAATCTGATTTGTGGTAAGCGGAGAGAGATAAAAGCTCATTTAGTAACGACATGAACATGCTGCATACGTAGCTGTTTATCAGTAAATATCTCCACTGAGATAAAAAAAAAAACAGTAGCTTAATAAATTAAGTACTTCCTGGTATGGATATTGTACTGGAAACTCCCCAAAAGAATCTGGATGGTGGTGAGGGAACAGAGAAAAAAGCTCATTTAGGACCTGCCCTTACGAAGGGGGTAGGCAGCTGTATATCAGGGAGTAAACCTTCTGAGAATAAAAACAGCTGGAGCTTGTTAAGGTAATTACACAGGGGAAAGGATAATGTACTGGGAAATCCTCAGAAGAATCTGATTTGTGGTGAGGGGAGAGAGATAAAAGCACATTTAGGAACGACATGAACATGCTGCGTAGGTAGCAGTTTATCAGTGAATATCTCCACTGAGATTAAGAAAAGCAGTAGCTTAATAAATTAAGTACTTCCTGGTATGGTTACTGTACTGGTAACTCCCCATAAGAATCTGGATTGTGGTGAGGGAACAGAGAAAAAACCTCATTTAGGACCTGCACTTACGAAGGGGGTAGGCAGCTGTATATTAGGGAGTAAACCTTCTGAGAATAAAAACAGCTGGAGCTTGTTAAGGTAATTACACAGGGGAAAGGATAATGTACTGGGAACTCCTCAGAAGAATCTGATTTGTGGTGAGGGGAGAGAGATAAAAGCTCATTTAGGAACGACATGAACATGTTGCGTAGGTAGCTGTTTATCAGTAAATATCTCCACTGACATTAAGGAAAGCAGTAGCTTAATAAATTAAATACTTCCTGGTATGAATATTGTACTGGTAACTCCCCAAAAGAATCTGGATTGTGGTGAGGGAACAGAGAAAAAAGCTCATTTAGGAACGACATGAACATGCTGCATAGGTAGCTGTTTATCAGTAAATATCTCCACTGAGATTAAGAAAAGCAGTAGCTTAATAAATTAAGTACTTCCTGGTATGGTTACTATACTGGTAACTCCCCAAAAGAATCTGGATTTTGGTGAGGGAACAGAGAAAAAAGCTCATTTAGGTCCTGCAATTACGAAGGGGGTAGGCAGCTGTATATCAGGGAGTATCGCTTCTAAGAATAAAAACAGCTGGAGCTTGTTAAGGTAATTACACAGGGGAAAGGATAATGTACTGTGAACTCCTCAGAAGAATCTGATTTGTGGTGAGGGGAGAGAGATAAATTCTCATTTAGGAATGACATGAACATGCTGCGTAGGTAACTGTTTATCAGTAAATATCTCCACTGAGATTAAGAAAAGCAGTAGCTTAATAAATTAAGTACTTCCTGGTATGGTTACTGTACTGGTAACTCCCCAAAAGAATCTGGATTGTGGTGAGGGAACAGAGAAAAAAGCTCATTTAGGACCTGCACTTACGAAGGGGGTAGGCAGCTGTATATCAGGGAGTAAACCTTCTGAGAATAAAAACATCTGGAGCTTGTTAAGGTACTTACACAGGGGAAAGGATAATGTACTGGGAACTCCTCAGAAGAATCTGATTTGTAGTGAGGGGAGAGAGATAAAAGCTCATTTAGGAACGATATGAACATGTTGCGTAGGTAGCTATTTATCAGTAAATATCTCCACTGAGATTAAGAAAAGCAGTAGCTTAGTAAATTAAGTACTTCCTGGTATGGTTACTGTACTGGAAACTCCCCAAAAGAATCTGGATTGTGGTGAGGGAACAGAGAAAAAAGCTAATTTAGGACCTGTCCTTACGAAGGGGGTAGGCAGCTGTATATCAGGGAGTAAACCTTCTGAGAATAAAAACAGCTGTAGCATGTTAAGGTAATTACACAGGGGAAAGGATAATGTACTGGGAATTCCTCAGAAGAATCTGATTTGTGGTGAGGGGAGAGAGATAAAAGTTCATTTAGGAACGACATGAATATGCTGCATACGTAGCTGTTTATCAGAAAATATCTCCACTGAGATTAAGAAAAGCAGTAGCTTAATAAATTAAGTACTTCCTGGTATGGATATTGTACTGGTAACTCCCCAAAAGAATCTGGATTGTGGTGAGGGAACAGAGAAAAAAGCTCATTTAGGAACGACATGAACATGCTGCATATGTAGCTGTTTATCAGTAAATATCTCCACTGAGATTAAGAAAAGCAGTAGCTTAATAAATTAAGTACTTCCTGGTATGGTTACTGTACTGGTAACTCCCGAAAAGAATCTGGATTGTGGTGAGGGAACAGAGAAAAAAGCTCATTTAGGACCTGCACTTACGAAGGGGGTAGGCAGCTGTATATCAGGGAGTAAACCTTCTGAGAATAAAAACAGCTGGAGTTTGTTAAGGTAATTACACAGGGGAAAGGATAATGTACTGGGAACTCCTCAGAAGAATCTGATTTGTGGTGAGGGGAGAGAGATAAAAGCTCATTTAGGAACGACATGAACATGCGGCATAGGTAGCTGTTTATCAGTAAATATCTCCACTGAGATTAAGAAAAGCAGTAGCTTAATAAATTAAGTACTTCCTGGTATGGTTACTGTACTGGTGACTCCCCAAAAGAATCTGGATTGTTGTGAGGGAACAAAGAAAAAAGCTCATTTATGACCTGCATTTACGAAGGGGGTAGGAAGCTGTATATCAGGGAGTAAATCTTCTGAGAATAAAAACAGCTGGAGGGCTTGGGAAATAGCCTAGCGGCAAGAGTGCCTGCCTCGGATACACGAGGCCCTAGGTTCGATTCCCCAGCACCACATATACAGAAAACGGCCAGAAGCGGCTCTGTGGCTCAAGTGGCAGAGTGCTAGCCTTGAGCAAAAAGAAGCCAGGGACAGTGCTCAGGCCCTGAGTCCAAGGCCCAGGACTGGCAAAAAAAAAAAAAAAAAAAAAAACAAAAAAAAAAAACAGCTGGAGCTTGTTAAGGTAATTACACAGGGGAAAGGATAATGTACTGTGAACTCCTCAGAAGAATCTGATGTGGTGAGGGGAGAGAGATAAAAGCTCATTTAAGAACGACATGAACATGCTGGGTAGGTAGCTGTTTATCAGTAAATATCTCCACTGAGATTAAGAAAAGCAGTAGCTTAATAAATTAAGTACTTCCTGGTATGGTAACTGTACTGGTAACTCCCCAAAAGAATCTGGATTGTGGTGAGGGAACAGAGAAAAAAGCTCATTTAGGACCTGCACTTACGAAGGGGGTAGGCAGCTGTATATCAGGGAGTAAACCTTCTGAGAATAAAAACAGTTGGAGCTTGTTAAGGTAATTACACAGGGGAAAGGATAATGTATTGGGAACTCCTCAGAAGAATCCGATTTGTGGTGAGGGGAGAGAGATAAAAGCTCATTTAGGAACGACATGAACATGCTGCGTAGGTAGCTGTTTATCAGTAAATATCTCCACTGAGATTAAGAAAAGCAGTAGCTTAATAAATTAAGTACTTCCTGGTATGGTTACTGTACTGGAAACTCCCCAAAACATCTGGTGTGTGGTGAGGGAACAGAGAAAAAAGCTCATTTAGGACCTGCACTTACGAAGGGGTTAGGCAGCTGTATATCAGGGAGTAAACCTTCTGAGAATAAAAACAGCTGGAGCTTGTTAAGGTAATTACACAGGGGAAAGGATAATGTACTGGGAACTCCTCAGATGAATCTCATTTGTGGTGAGGGGAGAGAGATAAAAGCTCATTTAGGAACGACATGAACATGCTGCGTAGGTAGCTGTTTATCAGTAAATATCTCCACTGACATTAAGAAAAGCAGTAGCTTAATAAATTAAGTACTTCCTGGTATGGTTACTGTACTGGTAACTCCCCAAAAGAATCTGGATTGTGGTGAGGGAACAGAGAAAGAAGCTCATTTAGGACCTGCACTTACGAAGGGGGTAGGCAGCTGTATATCAGGGAGTAAACCTTCTGAGAATAAAAACAGCTGGAGCTTGTTAAGGTAATTACACAGGGGAAAGGATAATGTACTGGGAACTCCTCAGAAAAATCTGATTTGTGGTGAGGGGAGCGAGATAAAAGCTCATTTAGGAACGACATGAACATGCTGCGTAGGTAGCTGTTTATCAGTAAATATCTCCACTGAGATTAAGAAAAGCAGTAGCTTAATAAATTAAGTACTTCCTGGTATGGTTACTGTACTGGTAACTCCCCAAAAGAATCTGGATTGTGGTGAGGGAACAGAGAAAAAAGCTCATTTAGGACCTGCACTTACGAAGGGGGTAGGCAGCTGTATATCAGGGAGTAAAACTTCTGAGAATAAAAACAGCTGGAGCTTGTTAAGTTAATTACACAGGGGAAAGGATAATGTACTGGGAACTCCTCAGAAGAATCTGATTTGTGGTGAGGGGAGAGAGATAAAAGCTCATTTAGGAAAGACATGAACATGCTGCTTAGGTAGCTGTTTATCAGTAAATATCTCCACTGAGATTAAGAAAAGCAGTAGCTTAATAAATTAAGTACTTCCTGGTATGGTTACTGTACTGGTAACTCCCCAAAAGAATCTGGATTGTGGTGAGGGAACAGAGAAAAAAGCTCATTTAGGACCTGCACTTACGAAGGGGGTAGGCAGCTGTATATCAGGGAGTAAAACTTCTGAGAATAAAAACAGCTGGAGCTTGTTAAGGTAATTACACAGGGGAAAGGATAATGTACTGGGAACTCCTCAGAAGAATCTGATTTGTGTTGAGAGGAGCGAGATAAAAGCTCATTTAGGAACGACATGAACATGCTGCGTAGGTAGCTGTTTATCAGTAAATATCTCCACTGAGATTAAGAAAAGCAGTAGCTTAATAAATTAAGTACTTCCTGGTATGGTTACTGTACTGGTAACTCCCCAAAAGAATCTGGATTGTGGTGAGGGAACAGAGAAAAAAGCTCATTTAGGACCTGCACTTACGGAGGGGGTAGGCATCTGTATATCAGGGAGTAAACCTTCTGAGAATAAAAACAGCTGCAGCTTGTTAAGGTAATTACACAGGGGAAAGGATAATGTACTGGGAACTCCTCAGAAGAATCTGATTTGTGGTGAGGGGAGAGAGATAAAAGCTCATTTAGGAAAGACATGAACATGCTGCTTAGGTAGCTGTTTATCAGTAAATATCTCCACTGAGATTAAGAAAAGCAGTAGCTTAATAAATTAAGTACTTCCTGGTATGGTTACTGTACTGGTAACTCCCCAAAAGAATCTGGATTGTGGTGAGGGAACAGAGAAAAAAGCTCATTTAAAACCTGCACTTACGAAGGGGGTAGGCAGCTGTATATCAGGGAGTAAACCTTCTGAGAATAAAAACAGCTGGAGCTTGTTAAGGTAATTACACAGGGGAAAGGATAATGTACTGGGAACTCCTCAGAAGAATCTGATTTGTGGTGAGGGGAGAGAGATAAAAGCTCATTTAAAAACGAAATGAACATGCTGCATACGTAGCAGTTTATCAGTAAATATCTCCACTGAGATTAAAAAAAAACAGTAGCTTAATAAATTAAGTACTTCCTGGTATGGATATTGTACTGGTAACTCCCCAAAAGAATCTGGATTGTGGTGAGGGAACAGAGAAAAAAGCTCATTTAGGACCTGTACTTACGAAGGGGGTAGGCAGCTGTATATCAGGGAGTAAACCTTCTGAGAATAAAAACAGCTGGAGCTTGTTAAGGTAATTACACAGGGGAAAGGATAATGTACTGGGAACTCCTCAGAAGAATCTGATTTGTGGTGAGGGGAGAGAGATAAAAGCTCATTTAGGAACGACATGAACATGCTGCATACGTAGCTGTTTATCAGTAAATATCTCCACTGAGATTAAAAAAAACAGTAGCTTAATAAATTAAGTACTTCCTGGTATGGATATTGTACTGGTAACTCCCCAAAAGAATCTGGATTGTGGTGAGGGAACAGAGAAAAAAGCTCATTTATGACCTGCATTTACGAAGGGGGTAGGAAGCTGTATATCAGGGAGTAAATCTTCTGAGAATAAAAACAGCTGGAGGGCTTGGGAAATAGCCTAGCGGCAAGAGTGCCTGCCTCGGATACACGAGGCCCTAGGTTCGATTCCCCAGCACCACATATACAGAAAACGGCCAGAAGCGGCTCTGTGGCTCAAGTGGCAGAGTGCTAGCCTTGAGCAAAAAGAAGCCAGGGACAGTGCTCAGGCCCTGAGTCCAAGGCCCAGGACTGGCAAAAAAAAAAAAAACAAAAAAAACAAAAAAAAAAACAGCTGGAGCTTGTTAAGGTAATTACACAGGGGAAAGGATAATGTACTGTGAACTCCTCAGAAGAATCTGATGTGGTGAGGGGAGAGAGATAAAAGCTCATTTAAGAACGACATGAACATGCTGGGTAGGTAGCTGTTTATCAGTAAATATCTCCACTGAGATTAAGAAAAGCAGTAGCTTAATAAATTAAGTACTTCCTGGTATGGTAACTGTACTGGTAACTCCCCAAAAGAATCTGGATTGTGGTGAGGGAACAGAGAAAAAAGCTCATTTAGGACCTGCACTTACGAAGGGGGTAGGCAGCTGTATATCAGGGAGTAAACCTTCTGAGAATAAAAACAGTTGGAGCTTGTTAAGGTAATTACACAGGGGAAAGGATAATGTATTGTGAACTCCTCAGAAGAATCCGATTTGTGGTGAGGGGAGAGAGATAAAAGCTCATTTAGGAACGACATGAACATGCTGCATACGTAGCTGTTTATCAGTAAATATCTCCACTGAGATTAAGAAAAGCAGTAGCTTAATAAATTAAGTACTTCCTGGTATGGTTACTGTACTGGAAACTCCCCAAAACATCTGGTGTGTGGTGAGGGAACAGAGAAAAAAGCTCATTTAGGACCTGCACTTACGAAGGGGTTAGGCAGCTGTATATCAGGGAGTAAACCTTCTGAGAATAAAAACAGCTGGAGCTTGTTAAGGTAATTACACAGGGGAAAGGATAATGTACTGGGAACTCCTCAGAAGAATCTGATTTGTGATGAGGGCAGAGAGATAAATGCTCATTTAGGAACGACATGAACATGCTGCGTAGGTCGCTGTTTATCAGTAAATATCTCCACTGAGATTAAGAAAAGCAGTAGCTTAATAAATTAAGTACTTCCTGGTATGGATACTGTACTGGTAACTCCACAAAAGAATCTGGATTGTGGTGAGGGAACAGAGAAAAAAGCTCATTTAGGTCCTGCAATTACGAAGGGGGTAGGCAGCTGTATATCAGGGAGTATCGCTTCTGAGAATAAAAACAGCTGGAGCTTGTTAAGGTAATTACACAGGGGAAAGGATAATGTACTGGGAACTCCTCAGAAGAATCTGATTTGTGGTGAGGGGAGAGAGATAAAAGCTCATTTAGGAACGACATGAACATGCTGCATACGTAGCTGTTTATCAGTAAATATCTCCACTGAGATTAAGAAAAGCAGTAGCTTAATAAATTAAGTACTTCCTGGTATGGATATTTTACTGGTAACTCCCCAGAAGAATCTGGATTGTGGTGAGGGAACAGAGAAAAAAGCTCATTTAGGACCTGCACTTACGAAGGAGGTAGGCAGCTGTATATCAGGGATCAAAACTTCTGAGAATAAAAAGAGCTGGAGGTTGTTAAGGTAATTACACAGGGGAAAGGATAATGTACTGGGGACTCCTCAGAAGAATCTGATTTGTTGTGAGGGGTGAGAGATAAAAGCTCATTTAGGAACGACATGAACATGCTGCGTAGGTAGCTGTTTATCAGTAAATATCTCCACTGACATTAAGAAAATCAGTAGCTTAATAAATTAAGTACTTCCTGGTATGGATATTGTACTGGTAACTCCCCAAAAGAATCTGGATTGTGGTGAGGGAACAGAGAAAAAAGCTCATTTAGGAACGACATGAACATGCTGCATAGGTAGCTGTTTATCAGTAAATATCTCCACTGAGATTAAGAAAAGCAGTAGCTTAATAAATTAAGTACTTCCTGGTATGGTTACTGTACTGGTAACTCCCGAAAAGAATCTGGATTTTGGTGAGGGAACAGAGAAAAAAGCTCATTTAGGACCTGCACTTACGAAGGGGGTAGGCAGCTGTATATCAGGGAGTAAATCTTCTGAGAATAAAAACAGCTGGAGGGCTTGGGAAATAGCCTAGCGGCAAGAGTGCCTGCCTCGGATACACGAGGCCCTAGGTTCGATTCCCCAGCACCACATATACAGAAAACGGCCAGAAGCGGCTCTGTGGCTCAAGTGGCAGAGTGCTAGCCTTGAGCAAAATGAAGCCAGGGACAGTGCTCAGGCCCTGAGTCCAAGGCCCAGGACTGGCAAAAAAAAAAAAAAACAAAAAAAACAAAAAAAAAACAGCTGGAGCTTGTTAAGGTAATTACACAGGGGAAAGGATAATGTACTGGGAACTCCTCAGAAGAATCTGATGTGGTGAGGGGAGAGAGATAAAAGCTCATTTAAGAACGACATGAACATGCTGGGTAGGTAGCTGTTTATCAGTAAATATCTCCACTGAGATTAAGAAAAGCAGTAGCTTAATAAATTAAGTACTTCCTGGTATGGTAACTGTACTGGTAACTCCCCAAAAGAATCTGGATTGTGGTGAGGGAACAGAGAAAAAAGCTCATTTAGGACCTGCACTTACGAAGGGGGTAGGCAGCTGTATATCAGGGAGTAAACCTTCTGAGAATAAAAACAGTTGGAGCTTGTTAAGGTAATTACACAGGGGAAAGGATAATGTATTGGGAACTCCTCAGAAGAATCCGATTTGTGGTGAGGGGAGAGAGATAAAAGCTCATTTAGGAACGACATGAACATGCTGCATACGTAGCTGTTTATCAGTAAATATCTCCACTGAGATTAAGAAAAGCAGTAGCGTAATAAATTAAGTAATTCCTGGTATGGATATTGTACTGGTAACTCCCCAAAAGAATATGGATTGTGGTGAGGGAACAGAGAAAAAAGCTCATTTAGGACCTGCACTTACGAAGGGGGTAGGCAGCTGTATATCAGGGAGTAAACCTTCTGAGAATAAAAACAGCTGGAGCTTGTTAAGGTAATTACACAGGGGAAAGGATAATGTACTGGGAGCTCCTCAGAAGAATCTGATTTGTGGTGAGGGGAGCGAGATAAAAGCTCATTTAGGAACGACATGAACATGCTGGGTAGGTAGCTGTTTATCAGTAAATATCTCCACTGAGATTAAGAAAAGCAGTAGCTTAATAAATTAAGTACTTCCTGGTATGGTTACTGTACTGGAAACTCCCCAAAACAATCTGGTGTGTGGTGAGGGAACAGAGAAAAAAGCTCATTTAGGACCTGCATTTACGAAGGGGTTAGGCAGCTGTATATCAGGGAGTAAACCTTCTGAGAATAAAAACAGCTGGAACTTGTTAAGGTAATTACACAGGGGAAAGGATAATGTACTGGGAACTGCTCAGAAGAATCTCATTTGTGGTTAGGGGAGAGAGATAAAAGCTCATTTAGGAACGACATGAACATGCTGCGTAGGTATCTGTTTATCAGTAAATATCTCCACTGAGATTAAGAAAAGCAGTAGCTTAATAAATTAAGTACTTCCTGGTATGGTTACTGTACTGGTAACTCCCCAAAAGAATCTGGATTGTGGTGAGGGAACAGAGAAAAAAGCTCATTTAGGACCTGCACTTACGAAGGGGGTAGGCAGCTGTATATCAGGGAGTAAAACTTCTGAGATTAAAAACAGCTGGAGCTTGTTAAGGTAATTACACAGGGGAAAGGATAATGTACTGGGAACTCCTCAGAAGAATCTGATTTGTGGTGAGGGGAGAGAGATAAAAGCTCATTTAGGCACGACATGAACATGCTGCGTATGTAGCTGTTTATCAGTAAATATCTCAACTGAGATTAAGAAAAGCAGTAGCTTAATAAATTAAGTACTTCCTGGTGTGGTTACTGTACTGGTAACTCCCCAAAAGAATCTGGATTGTGGTGAGGGAACAGAGAAAAAAGCTCATTTAGGACCTGCACTTACGAAGGGGGTAGGCAGCTGTATATCAGGGAGTAAACCTTCTGAGAATAAAAACAGCTGGAGCTTGTTAAGGTAATAACACAGTGGAAACGATAATGTACTGGGAACTCCTCAGAATAATCTGATTTGTGGTGAGGGCAGAGAGATAAAAGCTCATTTAAGAACGACATGAACATGCTGCGTAGGTAGCTGTTTATCAGTAAATATCTCCACTGAGATTAAGAAAAGCAGTAGCTTAATGAATTAAGTACTTCCTGGTATGGTTACTGTACTGGTAATTCCCCAAAAGAATCTGGATTGTGGTGAGGGAATAGAGAAAAAAGCTCATTTAGGACCTGCACTTACGAAGGGGGTAGGCAGCTGTATATCAGGGAGTAAACCTTCTGAGAATAAACAGAGTTGGAGCTTGTTAAGGTAATTACACAGGGGAAAGGATAATATATTGGGAACTCCTCAGAAGAATCCGATTTGTGGTGAGGGGAGAGAGATAAAAGCTCATTTAGGAACGACATGAACATGCTGCGTAGGTAGCTGTTTATCAGTAAATATCTCCACTGAGATTAAGAAAAGCAGTAGCGTAATAAATTAAGTAATTCCTGGTATGTATATTGTACTGGTAACTCCCCAAAAGAATATGGATTGTGGTGAGGGAACAGAGAAAAAAGCTCATTTAGGACCTGCACTTACGAAGGGGGTAGGCAGCTGTATATCAGGGAGTAAACCTTCTGAGAATAAAAACAGCTGGAGCTTGTTAAGGTAATTACACAGGGGAAAGGATAATGTACTGGGAACTCCTCAGAAGAATCTGATTTGTGGTGAGGGGAGCGAGATAAAAGCTCATTTAAGAACGACATGAACATGCTGCGTAGGTAGCTGTTTATCAGTAAATATCTCCACTGAGATTAAGAAAAGCAGTAGCTTAATAAATTAAGTACTTCCTGGTATGGTTACTGTACTGGAAACTCCCCAAAACAATCTGGTGTGTGGTGAGGGAACAGAAAAAAGCACATTTAGGACCTGCACTTACGAAGGGGGTAGGCAGCTGTATATCAGGGAGTAAACCTTCTGAGAATAAAAACAGCTGGAGCTTGTTAAGGTAATTACACAGGGGAAAGGATAATGTACTGGGAACTCCTCAGAAGAATCTCATTTGTGGTGAGGGGAGAGAGATAAAAGCTCATTTAGGAACGACATGAACATGCTGCGTAGGTAGCTGTTTATCAGTAAATATCTCCCCTGAGATTAAGAAAAGCAGAAGCTTAATAAATTAAGTACTTCCTGGTATGGTTACTGTATTGGTAACTCCCCAAAAGAATCTGGACTGTGGTGAGGGAACAGAGAAAAAAGCTCATTTAGGACCTGCACTTACGAAGGGGTTAGGCAGCTGTATATCAGGGAGTAAAACTTCTGAGAATAAAAACAGCTGGAGCTTGTTAGGGTAATTACACAGGGGAAAGGATAATGTACTGGGAACTCCTCAGAAGAATCTGATTTGTGGTGAGGGGAGCGAGATAAAAGCTCATTTAGGAACGACATGAACATGCTGAGTAGGTAGCTGTTTATCAGTAAATATCTCCACTGAGATTAAGAAAAGCAGTAGCTTAATAAATTAAGTACTTCCTGGTATGGTTACTGTACTGGTAACTCCCCAAAAGAATCTGGATTGTGGTGAGGGAACAGAGAAAAAAGCTCATTTAGGACCTGCACTTACGGAGGGGGTAGGCATCTGTATATCAGGGAGTAAACCTTCTGAGAATAAAAACAGCTGCAGCTTTTTAAGGTAATTACACAGGGGAAAGGATAATGTACTGGGAACTCCTCAGAAGAATCTGATTTGTGGTGAGGGGAGAGAGATAAAAGCTCATTTAGGAAAGACATGAACATGCTGCTTAGGTAGCTGTTTATCAGTAAATATCTCCACTGAGATTAAGAAAAGCAGTAGCTTAATAAATTAAGTACTTCCTGGTATGGTTACTGTACTGGTAACTCCCCAAAAGAATCTGGATTGTGGTGAGGGAACAGAGAAAAAAGCTCATTTAGGACCTGCACCTACGAAGGGGGTAGGCAGCTGTATATCAGGGAGTAAACCTTCTGAGAATAAAAACAGCTGGAGCTTGTTAAGGTAATTACACAGGGGAAAGGATAATGTACTGGGAACTCCTCAGAAGAATCTGATTTGCGGTGAGGGGAGCGAGATAAAAGCTCATTTATGAACGACATGAACATGCTGCGTAGGTAGCTGATTATCAGTAAATATCTCCACTGAGATTAGGAAAAGCAGTAGCTAAATAAATTAAGTAGTTCCTGGTTGGTTACTGTACTGGTAACTCCCCAAAAGAATCTGGATTGTGGTGAGGGAACAGAGAAAAAAGCTCATTTAGGACCTGCACTTGCGGAGGGGGTAGGCAGCTGTATATCAGGGAGTAAACCTTCTGAGAATAAAAACAGCTAGAGCTCGTTAAGGTAATTACACAGGAGAAAGGATAATGTACTGGGAACTCCTCAGAAGAATCTGATTTGTGGTGAGGGGAGAGAGATAAAAGCTCATTTAGGAACGACATGAACATGCTGCGTAGGTAGCTGTTTATCAGTAAATATCTCCACTGAGATTAAGAAAAGCAGTAGCTTAATAAATTAAGTAATGCCTGTTATGGTTATTGTACTGGTAACTCCCCAAAAGAATCTGGATTGTGGTGAGGGAACAGAGAATAAAGCTCATTTAAGACCTGCACTTACGAAGGGGTAGGCAGCTGTATATCAGGGAGTAAACCTTCTGAGAATAAAAACAGCTGGAGCTTGTTAAGGTAATTACACAGGGGAAAGAATAATGTACTAGGAACTCCTCAGAAGAATCTGATTTCTGGTGAGGGGAGAGAGATAAAAGCTCATTTAGGAACGACATGAACATGCTGCATACGTAGCTGTTTATCAGTAAATATCTCCACTGAGATTAAGAAAAGCAGTAGCTTAATAAATTAAGTACTTCCTGGTATGGTTACTGTACTGGTAACTCCCCAAAAGAATCTGGATTTTGGTTAGGGAACAGAGAAAAAAGCTCATTTAGTACCTTCAATTACGAAGGGGTTAGGCAGCGGTATATCAGGGCGTAAATCTTCTGAGAATAAAAACAGCTGGAGCTTGTTAAGGTAATTACACAGGGG
Source organism: Perognathus longimembris pacificus (assembly GCF_023159225.1). Classification (NCBI taxonomy): domain Eukaryota; kingdom Metazoa; phylum Chordata; class Mammalia; order Rodentia; family Heteromyidae; genus Perognathus; species Perognathus longimembris. The sequence goes on along the minus strand of NW_025961826.1, from coordinate 17,908 downwards.
AAAGGATAATGTAATGGGAACTCCTCAGAAGAATCTGATTTGTGGTGAGGGGAGAGAGATAAAAGCTCATTTAGGAACGAAATGAACATGCTGCGTAGGTAGCTGTTTATCAGTAAATATCTCCACTGAGATTAAGAAAAGAAGTAGCTTAATAAATTTTGTACTTCCTCGTATGGTTACTGTACTGGTAACTCCCCAAAAGAATCTGGATTGCGGTGAGGGAACAGAGAAAAAAGCTCATTTAGTACCTTCAATTACGAAGGGGGTAGGCAGCGGTATATCAGGGAGTAAATCTTCTGAGAATAAAAACAGCTGGAGCTTGTTAAGGTAAGTACACAGGGGAAAGGATAATGTACTGGGGACTCCTCAGAAGAATCTGATTTGTGGTGAGGGGAGAGAGATAAAAGCTCATTTAGGACCTGCACTTACCAAGGGGGTAGGCAGCTGTATATCAGGGAGTAAACCTTCTGAGAATAAAAACAGCTGGAGCTTGTTAAGGTAATTACACAGGGGAAAGGATAATGTACTGGGAACTCCTCAGAAGAATCTGATTTGTGGTGAGGGGAGAGAGATAAAAGCTCATTTAGGCACGACATGAACATGCTGCGTAGGTAGCTGTTTATCAGTAAATATCTCCACTGAGATTAAGAAAAGCAGTAGCTTAATAAATTAAGTACTTCCTGGTATGGTTACTGTACTGGTAACTCCCCAAAAGAATCTGGATTGTGGTGAGGGAACAGACAAAAAAGCTCATTTAGGAACGACATGATCATGCTGCGTAGGTAGCTGTTTATCAGTAAATATCTCCACTGAGATTAAGAAAAGCAGTAGCTTAATAAATTAAGTACTTCCTGGTATGGTTACTGTACTGGAAACTCCCCAAAAGAATCTGGATTGTGGTGAGGGAACAGAGAAAAAAGCTCATTTAGGACCTGCACTTACGAAGGGGGTAGGCAGCTGTATATCAGGGAGTAAACCTTCTGAGAATAAAAACAGCTGGAGCTTGTTAAGGTAATTACACAGGGCAAAGGATAATGTACTGGAAACTCCTCAGAAGAATCTGATTTGTGGTGAGGGGAGAGAGATAAAACCTCATTTAGGCACGACATGAACATGCTGCGTAGGTAGCTGTTTATCAGTAAATATCTCCACTGAGTTTAAGAAAAGCAGTAGCTTAATAAATTAAGTACTTCCTGGTATGGTTACTGTACTGGTAACTCCCCAAAAGAATCTGTATTGTGGTGAGGGAACAGAGAAAAAAGCTCATTTAAGACCTGCACTTACGAAGGGGGTAGGCAGCTGTATATCAGGGAGTAAACCTTCTGAGAATAAAAACAGCTGGAGCTTGTTAAGGTAATTACACAGGGGAAAGGATAATGTACTGGGAACTCCTCAGAAGAATCTGATTTGTGGTGAGGGGAGAGAGATAAAAGCTCTTTTAGGCACGACATGAACATGCTGCGTAGGTAGCTGTTTATCAGTAAATATCTCCACTGAGATTAAGAAAAGCAGTAGCTTAATAAATTAAGTACTTCCTAGTGTGGTTACTGTACTGGTAACTCCCCAAAAGAATCTGGATTGTGGTGAGGGAACAGAGAAAAAAGCTCATTTAGGACCTACACTTACGAAGGGGGTAGGCAGCTGTATATCAGGGAGTAAACCTTCTGAGAATAAAAACAGCTGGAGCTTGTTAAGGTAATTACACAGGGGAAAGGATAATGTACTGGGAACTCCTCAGAAGAATCTGATTTGTGGTGAGGGGAGAGAGATAAAAGCTCATTTAGGCACGACATGAACATGCTGCGTAGGTAGCTGTTTATCAGTAAATATCTCCACTGAGATTAAGAAAAGCAGTAGCTTAATAAATTAAGTACTTCCTGATATGGTTACTGTACTGGTAACTCCGCAAAAGAATCTGGATTGTGGTGAGGGAACAGAGAAAAAAGCTCATTTAGGACCTGCACTTACGAAGGGGGTAGGCAGCTGTATATCAGGGAGTAAACCTTCTGAGAATAAAAACAGCTGGAGCTTGTTAAGGTAATTACACAGGTGAAAGGATAATGTACTGGGAACTCCTCAGAAGAATCTGATTTGTGGTGAGGGGAGAGAGATAAAAGCTCATTTAGGCACGACATGAACATGCTGCGTAGGTAGCTGTTTATCAGTAAATATCTCAACTGAGATTAAGAAAAGCAGTAGCTTAATAAATTAAGTACTTCCTGGTGTGGTTACTGTACTGGTAACTCCCCAAAAGAATCTGGATTGTGGTGAGGGAACAGAGAAAAAAGCTCATTTAGGACCTGCACTTACGAAGGGGGTAGGCAGCTGTATATCAGGGAGTAAACCTTCTGAGAATAAATACAGCTGGAGCTTGTTAAGGTAATAACACAGTGGAAACGATAATGTACTGGGAACTCCTCAGAATAATCTGATTTGTGGTGAGGGCAGAGAGATAAAACCTCATTTAAGAACGACATGAACATGCTGCGTAGGTAGCTGTTTATCAGTAAATATCTCCACTGAGATTAAGAAAAGCAGTAGCTTAATGAATTAAGTACTTCCTGGTATGGTTACTGTACTGGTAATTCCCCAAAAGAATCTGGATTGTGGTGAGGGAATAGAGAAAAAAGCTCATTTAGGACCTGCACTTACGAAGCGGGTAGGCAGCTGTATAGCAGGGAATAAACCTTCTGAGAATAAAAACATCTGGAGCTTGTTAAGGTAATTACACAGGGGAAACGATAATGTACTGGGAACTCCTCAGAAGAATCTGATTTGTGGTGAGGGGAGAGAGATAAAAGCTCATTTAGGAACGAAATGAACATGCTGCGTAGGTAGCTGTTTATCAGTAAATATCTCCACTGAGATTAAGAAAAGCAGTAGCTTAATAAATTAAGTACTTCCTGGTATGGTTTCTGTACTGGGAACTCCCCAAAAGAATCTGGATTGTGGTGAGGGAACAGAGAAAAAAGCACATTTAGGACCTGCACTTACGAAGGGGGTAGGCAGCTGTATATCAGGGAGTATCGCTTCTAAGAATAAAAACAGCTGGAGCTTGTTAAGGTAATTACACAGGGGAAAGGATAATGTACTGGGAACTCCTCAGAAGAATCTGATTTGTGATGAGGGCAGAGAGATAAATGCTCATTTAGGAACGACATGAACATGCTGCGTAGGTAGCTGTTTATCAGTAAATATCTCCACTGAGATTAAGAAAAGCAGTAGCTTAATAAATTAAGTACTTCCTGGTATGGATACTGTACTGGTAACTAGACAAAAGAATCTGGATTGTGGTGAGGGAACAGAGAAAAAAGCTCATTTAGGTCCTGCAATTACGAAGGGGGTAGGCAGCTGTATATCAGGGAGTATCGCTTCTGAGAATAAAAACAGCTGGAGCTTGTTAAGGTAATTACACAGGGGAAAGGATAATGTACTGGGAACTCCTCAGAAGAATCTGATTTGTGGTGAGGGGAGAGAGATAAAAGCTCATTTAGGAACGACATGAACATGCTGCATACGTAGCTGTTTATCAGTAAATATCTCCACTGAGATTAAGAAAAGCAGTAGCTTAATAAATTAAATACTTCCTGGTATGGTTACTGTACTGGTAACTCCCCAAAAGAATCTGGATTGTGGTGAGGGAACAGACAAAAAAGCTCATTTAGGAAAGACATGAACATGCTGCGTAGGTAGCTGTTTATCAGTAAATATCTCCACTGAGATTAAGAAAAGCAGTAGCTTAATAAATTAAGTACTTCCTGGTATGGATACTGTACTGGTAACTCCCCAAAAGAATCTGTATTGTGGTGAGGGAACAGAGAAAAAAGCTCATTTAGGACCTGCACTTACGAAGGGGGTAGGCAGCTGTATATCAGGGAGTAAACCTTCTGAGAATAAAAACAGCTGGAGCTTGTTAAGGTAATTACACAGGGGAAAGGATAATGTACTGGGAACTCCTCAGAAGAATCTGATTTGTGGTGAGGGGAGAGAGATAAAAGCTCATTGAGGCACGACATGAACATGCTGCGTAGGTAGCTGTTTATCAGTAAATATCTCCACTGAGATTAAGAAAAGCAGTAGCTTAATAAATTAAGTACTTCCTGGTGTGGTTACTGTACTGGTAACTCCCCAAAAGAATCTGGATTGTGGTGAGGGAACAGAGAAAAAAGCTCATTTAGGACCTACACTTACGAAGGGGGTAGGCAGCTGTATATCAGGGAGTAAACCTTCTGAGAATAAAAACAGCTGGAGCTTGTTAAGGTAATTACACAGGGGAAAGGATAATGTACTGGGAACTCCTCAGAAGAATCTGATTTGTGGTGAGGGGAGAGAGATAAAAGCTCATTTAGGCACGACATGATCATGCTGCGTAGGTAGCTGTTTATCAGTAAATATCTCCACTGAGATTAAGAAAAGCAGTAGCTTAATAAATTAAGTACTTCCTGGTGTGGTTACTGTTGGTAACTCCCCAAAAGAATCTGGATTGTGGTGAGGGAACAGAGAAAAAAGCTCATTTAGGACCTGCACTTACGAAGGGGGTAGGCAGCTGTATATCAAGGAGTAAACCTTCTGACAATAAAAACAGCTGGAGCTTCTTAAGGTAATTACACAGGGGAAAGGATAATGTACTTGGAACTCCTGAGAAGAATCTGATTTGTGGTGAGGGGAGAGAGATAAAAGCTCATTTAGGAAAGACATGAACATGCTGCGTAGGTAGCTGTTTATCAGTAAATATCCCCACTGAGATTAAGAAAAGCAGTAGCTTAATAAATTAAGTACTTCCTGGTGTGGTTACTGTAGTGGTAACTCCCTAAAGAATCTGGATTGTGGTGAGGGAACAGAGAAAAAAGCTCATTTAGGACCTGCACTTACGAAGGGGGTAGGCATCTGTATATCAGGGAGTAAACCTTCTGAGAATAAAAACAGCTGGAGCTTGTTAAGGTAATAACACAGTGGAAACGATAATGTACTGGGAACTCCTCAGAATAATCTGATTTTTGGTGAGGGCAGAGAGATAAAACCTCATTTAAGAACGACATGAACATGCTGCGTAGGTAGCTGTTTATCAGTAAATATCTCCACTGAGATTAAGAAAAGCAGTAGCTTAATGAATTAAGTACTTCCTGGTATGGTTACTGTACTGGTAATTCCCCAAAAGAGACTGGATTGTGGTGAGGGAATAGAGAAAAAAGCTCATTTAGGACCTGCACTTACGAAGCGGGTAGGCAGCTGTATAGCAGGGAATAAACCTTCTGAGAATAAAAACATCTGGAGCTTGTTAAGGTAATTACACAGGGGAAACGATAATGTACTGGGAACTCCTCAGAAGAATCTGATTTGTGGTGAGGGAAGAGAGATAAAAGCTCATATAGGAACGAAATGAACATGCTGCGTAGGTAGCTGTTTATCAGTAAATATCTCCACTGAGATTAAGAAAAGCAGTAGCTTAATAAATTAAGTACTTCCTGGTATGGTTACTCTACTGGGAACTCCCCAAAAGAATCTGGATTGTGGTGAGGGAACAGAGAAAAAAGCTCATTTAGGTCCTGCAATTACGAAGGGGGTAGGCAGCTGTATATCAGGGAGTATCGCTTCTGAGAATAAAAACAGCTGGAGCTTGTTAAGGTAATTACACAGGGGAAAGGATAATGTACTGGGAACTCCTCAGAAGAATCTGATTTGTGGGGAGGGGAGAGAGATAAAAGCTCATTTAGGCACGACATGAACATGCTGCCTAGGTAGCTGTTTATCAGTAAATATCTCAACTGAGATTAAGAAAAGCAGTAGCTTAATAAATTAAGTACTTCCTGGTGTGGTTACTGTACTGGTAACTCCCCAAAAGAATCTGGATTGTGGTGAGGGAACAGAGAAAAAAGCTCATTTAGGACCTGCACTTACGAAGGGGGTAGGCAGCTGTATATCAGGGAGTAAACCTTCTGAGAATAAAAACAGCTGGAGCTTGTTAAGGTAATTACACAGGGGAAAGGATAATGTACTGGGAACTCCTCAGAAGAATCTGATTTGTGGTGAGGGGAGAGAGATAAAAGCTCATTTAGGCACGACATGAACATGCTGCGTAGGTAGCTGTTTATCAGTAAATATCTCCACTGAGATTAAGAAAAGCAGTAGCTTAATAAATTAAGTACTTCCTGGTATGGTTACTGTACTGGTAACTCCCCAAAAGAATCTGGATTGTGGTGAGGGAACAGACAAAAAAGCTCATTTAGGAACGACATGAACATGCTGCGTAGGTAGCTGTTTATCAGTAAATATCTCCACTGAGATTAAGAAAAGCAGTAGCTTAATAAATTAAGTACTTCCTGGTATGGTTACTGTACTGGTAACTCCCCAAAAGAATCTGGATTGTGGTGAGGGAACAGAGAAAAAAGCTCATTTAGGACCTGCACTTACGAAGGGGGTAGGCAGCTGTATATCAGGGAGTAAACCTTCTGAGAATAAAAACAGCTGGAGCTTGTTAAGGTAATTACACAGGGCAAAGGATAATGTACTGGAAACTCCTCAGAAGAATCTGATTTGTGGTGAGGGGAGAGAGATAAAACCTCATTTAGGCACGACATGAACATGCTGCGTAGGTAGCTGTTTATCAGTAAATATCTCCACTGAGATTAAGAAAAGCAGTAGCTTAATAAATTAAGTACTTCCTGGTATGGTTACTGTACTGGTAACTCCCCAAAAGAATCTGTATTGTGGTGAGGGAACAGAGAAAAAAGCTCATTTAGGACCTGCACTTACGAAGGGGGTAGGCAGCTGTATATCAGGGAGTAAACCTTCTGAGAATAAAAACAGCTGGAGCTTGTTAAGGTAATTACACAGGGGAAAGGATAATGTACTGGGAACTCCTCAGAAGAATCTGATTTGTGGTGAGGGGAGAGAGATAAAAGCTCATTTAGGCACGACATGAACATGCTGCGTAGGTAGCTGTTTATCAGTAAATATCTCCACTGAGATTAAGAAAAGCAGTAGCTTAATAAATTAAGTACTTCCTGGTGTGGTTACTGTACTGGTAACTCCCCAAAAGAATCTGGATTGTGGTGAGGGAACAGAGAAAAAAGCTCATTTAGGACCTACACTTACGAAGGGGGTAGGCAGCTGTATATCAGGGAGTAAACCTTCTGAGAATAAAAACAGCTGGAGCTTGTTAAGGTAATTACACAGGGGAAAGGATAATGTACTGGGAACTCCTCAGAAGAATCTGATTTGTGGTGAGGGGAGAGAGATAAAAGCTCATTTAGGCACGACATGAACATGCTGCGTAGGTAGCTGTTTATCAGTAAATATCTCCACTGAGATTAAGAAAAGCAGTAGCTTAATAAATTAAGTACTTCCTGGTGTGGTTACTGTAATGGTAACTCCCCAAAAGAATCTGGATTGTGGTGAGGGAACAGAGAAAAAAGCTCATTTAGGACCTGCACTTACGAAGGGGGTAGGCAGCTGTATATCAAGGAGTAAACCTTCTGACAATAATAACAGCTGGAGCTTCTTAAGGTAATTACACAGGGAAAAGGATAATGTACTTGGAACTCCTGAGAAGAATCTGATTTGTGGTGAGGGGAGAGAGATAAAAGCTCATTGAAGAACGACATGAACATGCTGCGTAGGTAGCTGTTTATCAGTAAATATCTCCACTGAGATTAAGAAAAGCAGTAGCTTAATGAATTAAGTACTTCCTGGTATGGTTACTGTACTGGTAATTCCCCAAAAGAAACTGGATTGTGGTGAGGGAATAGAGAAAAAAGCTCATTTAGGACCTGCACTTACGAAGCGGGTAGGCAGCTGTATAGCAGGGAATAAACCTTCTGAGAATAAAAACATCTGGAGCTTGTTAAGGTAATTACACAGGGGAAACGATAATGTACTGGGAACTCCTCAGAAGAATCTGATTTGTGATGAGGGGAGAGAGATAAAAGCTCATATAGGAACGAAATGAACATGCTGCGTAGGTAGCTGTTTATCAGTAAATATCTCCACTGAGATTAAGAAATGCAGTAGCTTAATAAATTAAGAACTTCCTGGTATGGTTACTCTACTGGGAACTCCCCAAAAAAATCTGGATTGTGGTGAGGGAACAGAGAAAAAAGCTCATTTAGGACCTGCACTTACGAAGGCGTTAGGCAGCTGTATATCAGGGAGTATCGCTTCTAAGAATAAAAACAGCTGGAGCTTGTTAAGGTAATTACACAGGGGAAAGGATAATGTACTGGGAACTCCTCAGAAGAATCTGATTTGTGATGAGGGAGAGAGATAAATGCTCATTTAGGAACGACATGAACATGCTGCGTAGGTCGCTGTTTATCAGTAAATATCTCCACTGAGATTAAGAAAAGCAGTAGCTTAATAAATTAAGTACTTCCTGGTATGGATACTGTACTGGTAACTCCCCAAAAGAATCTGGATTTTCTTGAGGGAACAGAGAAAAAAGCTCATTTAGGTCCTGCAATTACGAAGGGGGTAGGCAGCTGTATATCAGGGAGTATCGCTTCTGAGAATAAAAACAGCTGGAGCTTGTTAAGGTAATTACACAGGGGAAAGGATAATGTACTGGGAACTCCTCAGAAGAATCTGATTTGTGGTGAGGGGAGAGAGATAAAAGCTCATTTAGGCACGACATGAACATGCTGCGTAGGTAGCTGTTTATCAGTAAATATCTCAACTGAGATTAAGAAAAGCAGTAGCTTAATAAATTAAGTACTTCCTGGTGTGGTTACTGTACTGGTAACTCCCCAAAAGAATCTGGATTGTGGTGAGGGAACAGAGAAAAAAGCTCATTTAGGACCTGCACTTACGAAGGGGGTAGGCAGCTGTATATCAGGGAGTAAACCTTCTGAGAATAAAAACAGCTGGAGCTTGTTAAGGTAATTACACAGGGGAAAGGATAATGTACTGGGAACTCCTCAGAAGAATCTGATTTGTGGTGAGGGGAGAGAGATAAAAGCTCATTTAGGCACGACATGAACATGCTGCGTAGGTAGCTGTTTATCAGTAAATATCTCCACTGAGATTAAGAAAAGCAGTAGCTTAATAAATTAAGTACTTCCTGGTATGGTTACTGTACTGGTAACTCCCCAAAAGAATCTGGATTGTGGTGAGGGAACAGACAAAAAAGCTCATTTAGGAACGACATGAACATGCTGCGTAGGTAGCTGTTTATCAGTAAATATCTCCACTGAGATTAAGAAAAGCAGTAGCTTAATATATTAAGTACTTCCTGGTATGGTTACTGTACTGGTAACTCCCCAAAAGAATCTGGATTGTGGTGAGGGAACAGAGAAAAAAGCTCATTTAGGACCTGCACTTACGAAGGGGGTAGGCAGCTGTATATCAGGGAGTAAACCTTCTGAGAATAAAAACAGCTGGAGCTTGTTAAGGTAATTACACAGGGCAAAGGATAATGTACTGGAAACTCCTCAGAAGTATCTGATTTGTGGTGAGGGGAGAGAGATAAAACCTCATTTAGGCACGACATGAACATGCTGCGTAGGTAGCTGTTTATCAGTAAATATCTCCACTGAGATTAAGAAAAGCAGTAGCTTAATAAATTAAGTACTTCCTGGTGTGGTTACTGTACTGGTAACTCCCCAAAAGAATCTGGATTGTGATGAGGGAACAGAGAAAAAAGCTCATTTAGGACCTGCACTTACGAAGGGGGTAGGCAGCTGTATATCAGGGAGTAAACCTTCTGAGAATAAAAACATCTGGAGCTTGTTAAGGTAATTACACAGGGGAAACGATAATGTACTGGGAACTCCTCAGAAGAATCTGATTTGTGGTGAGGGGAGAGAGATAAAAGCTCATTTAAGAACGAAATGAACATGCTGCGTAGGTAGATGTTTATCAGTAAAAATCTCCACTGAGATTAAGAAAAGCAGTAGCTTAATAAATTAAGTACTTCCTGGTATGGTTACTGTACTGGTAACTCCCCAAAAGAATCTGGATTGTGGTGAGGGAACAGAGAAAAAACTCATTTAGGACCTGCACTTACGAAGGGGGTAGGCAGCTGTATATCAGGGAGTATCGCTTCTAAGAATAAAAACAGCTGGAGCTTGTTAAGGTAATTACACAGGGGAAAGGATAATGTACTGGGAACTCCTAGAAGAATCTGATTTGTGATGAGGGGAGAGAGATAAATGCTCATTTAGGAACGACATGAACATGCTGCGTAGGTCGCTGTTTATCAGTAAATATCTCCACTGAGATTAAGAAAAGCAGTAGCTTAATAAATAAAGTACTTCCTGGTATGGATACTGTACTGGTAACTCCCCAAAAGAATCTGGATTGTGGTGAGGGAACAGAGAAAAAAGCTCATTTAGGACCTGCACTTACGAAGGGGGTAGGCAGCTGTATATCAGGGAGTAAACCTTCTGAGAATAAAAACAGCTGGAGCTTGTTAAGGTAATTACACAGGGGAAAGGATAATGTACTGGGAACTCCTCAGAAGAATCTGATTTGTGGTGAGGGGAGAGAGATAAAAGCTCATTGAGGCACGACATGAACATGCTGCGTAGGTAGCTGTTTATCAGTAAATATCTCCACTGAGATTAAGAAAAGCAGTAGCTTAATAAATTAAGTACTTCCTGGTATGGTTACTGTACTGGTAACTCCCCAAAAGAATCTGGATTGTGGTGAGGGAACAGACAAAAAAGCTCATTTAGGAACGACATGAACATGCTGCGTAGGTAGCTGTTTATCAGTAAATATCTCCACTGAGATTAAGAAAAGCAGTAGCTTAATAAATTAAGTACTTCCTGGTATGGTTACTGTACTGGTAACTCCCCAAAAGAATCTGGATTGTGGTGAGGGAACAGAGAAAAAAGCTCATTTAGGACCTGCACTTATGAAGGGGGTAGGCAGCTGTATATCAGGGAGTAAACCTTCTGAGAATAAAAACAGCTGGAGCTTGTTAAGGTAATTACACAGGGCAAAGGATAATGTACTGGAAACTCCTCAGAAGAATCTGATTTGTGGTGAGGGGAGAGAGATAAAACCTCATTTAGGCACGACATGAACATGCTGCGTAGGTAGCTGTTTATCAGTAAATATCTCCACTGAGATTAAGAAAAGCAGTAGCTTAATAAATTAAGTACTTCCTGGTATGGTTACTGTACTGGTAACTCCCCAAAAGAATCTGTATTGTGGTGAGGGAACAGAGAAAAAAGCTCATTTAGGACCTGCACTTACGAAGGGGGTAGGCAGCTGTATATCAGGGAGTAAACCTTCTGAGAATAAAAACAGCTGGAGCTTGTTAAGGTAATTACACAGGGGAAAGGATAATGTACTGGGAACTCAGAAAAATCTGATTTGTGGTGAGGGGAGAGAGATAAAAGCTCATTTAGGCACGACATGAACATGCTGCGTAGGTAGCTGTTTATCAGTAAATATCTCCACTGAGATTAAGAAAAGCAGTAGCTTAATAAATTAAGTACTTCCTGGTGTGGTTACTGTACTGGTAACTCCCCAAAAGAATCTGGATTGTGGTGAGGGAACAGAGAAAAAAGCTCATTTAGGACCTACACTTACGAAGGGGGTAGGCAGCTGTATATCAGGGAGTAAACCTTCTGAGAATAAAAACAGCTGGAGCTTGTTAAGGTAATTACACAGGGGAAAGGATAATGTACTGGGAACTCCTCAGAAGAATCTGATTTGTGGTGAGGGGAGAGAGATAAAAGCTCATTTAGGCACGACATGAACATGCTGCGTAGGTAGCTGTTTATCAGTAAATATCTCCACTGAGATTAAGAAAAGCAGTAGCTTAATAAATTAAGTACTTCCTGGTGTGGTTACTGTAATGGTAACTCCCCAAAAGAATCTGGATTGTGGTGAGGGAACAGAGAAAAAAGCTCATTTAGGACCTGCACATACGAAGGGGGTAGGCAGCTGTATATCAAGGAGTAAACCTTCTGACAATAATAACAGCTGGAGCTTCTTAAGGTAATTACACAGGGAAAGGATAATGTACTTGGAACTCCTGAGAAGAATCTGATTTGTGGTGAGGGGAGAGAGATAAAAGCTCATTTAGGAAAGACATGAACATGCTGCGTAGGTAGCTGTTTATCAGTAAATATCCCCACTGAGATTAAGAAAAGCAGTAGCTTAATAAATTAAGTACTTCCTGGTGTGGTTACTGTAGTGGTAACTCCCTAAAAGAATCTGGATTGTGGTGAGGGAACAGAGAAAAAAGCTCATTTAGGACCTGCACTTACGAAGGGGGTAGGCATCTGTATATCAGGGAGTAAACCTTCTGAGAATAAAAACAGCTGGAGCTTGTTAAGGTAATAACACAGTGGAAACGATAATGTACTGGGAACTCCTCAGAATAATCTGATTTTTGGTGAGGGCAGAGAGATAAAACCTCATTTAAGAACGACATGAACATGCTGCGTAGGTAGCTGTTTATCAGTAAATATCTCCACTGAGATTAAGAAAAGCAGTAGCTTAATGAATTAAGTACTTCCTGGTATGGTTACTGTACTGGTAATTCCCCAAAAGAAACTGGATTGTGGTGAGGGAATAGAGAAAAAAGCTCATTTAGGACCTGCACTTACGAAGCGGGTAGGCAGCTGTATAGCAGGGAATAAACCTTCTGAGAATAAAAACATCTGGAGCTTGTTAAGGTAATTACACAGGGGAAACGATAATGTACTGGAACTCCTCAGAAGAATCTGATTTGTGATGAGGGAGAGAGATAAAAGCTCATATAGGAACGAAATGAACATCTGCGTAGGTAGCTGTTTATCAGTAAATATCTCCACTGAGATTAAGAAATGCAGTAGCTTAATAAATTAAGTACTTCCTGGTATGGTTACTCTACTGGGAACTCCCAAAAAAATCTGGATTGTGGTGAGGGAACAGAGAAAAAAGCTCATTTAGGACCTGCACTTACGAAGGGGTTAGGCAGCTGTATATCAGTGAGTATCGCTTCTAAGAATAAAAACAGCTGGAGCTTGTTAAGGTAATTACACAGGGAAAGGATAATGTACTGGGAACTCCTCAGAAGAATCTGATTTGTGATGAGGGGAGAGAGATAAATGCTCATTTAGGAACGACATGAACATGCTGCGTAGGTCGCTGTTTATCATTAAATATCTCCACTGAGATTAAGAAAAGCAGTAGCTTAATAAATTAAGTACTTCCTGTATGGATACTGTACTGGTAACTCCCCAAAAGAATCTGGATTTTGGTGAGGGAACAGAGAAAAAAGCTCATTTAGGTCCTGCAATTACGAAGGGGTAGGCAGCTGTATATCAGGGAGTATCGCCTCTGAGAATAAAAACAGCTGGAGCTTGTTAAGGTAATTACACAGGGGAAAGGATAATGTACTGGGAACTCCTCAGAAGAATCTGATTTGTGGTGAGGGGAGAGAGATAAAAGCTCATTTAGGCACGACATGAACATGCTGCGTAGGTAGCTGTTTATCAGTAAATATCTCAACTGAGATTAAGAAAAGCAGTAGCTTAATAAATTAAGTACTTCCTGGTGTGGTTACTGTACTGGTAACTCCCCAAAAGAATCTGGATTGTGGTGAGGGAACAGAGAAAAAAGCTCATTTAGGACCTGCACTTACGAAGGGGGTAGGCAGCTGTATATCAGGGAGTAAACCTTCTGAGAATAAAAACAGCTGGAGCTTGTTAAAGTAATTACACAGGGGAAAGGATAATGTACTGGGAACTCCTCAGAAGAATCTGATTTGTGGTGAGGGGAGAGAGATAAAAGCTCATTTAGGCACGACATGAACATGCTGCGTAGGTAGCTGTTTATCAGTAAATATCTCCACTGAGATTAAGAAAAGCAGTAGCTTAATAAATTAAGTACTTCCTGGTATGGTTACTGTACTGGTAACTCCCCAAAAGAATCTGGATTGTGGTGAGGGAACAGACAAAAAAGCTCATTTAGGAACGACATGAACATGCTGCGTAGGTAGCTGTTTATCAGTAAATATCTCCACTGAGATTAAGAAAAGCAGTAGCTTAATATATTAAGTACTTCCTGGTATGGTTACTGTACTGGTAACTCCCCAAAAGAATCTGGATTGTGGTGAGGGAACAGAGAAAAAAGCTCATTTAGGACCTGCACTTACGAAGGGGGTAGGCAGCTGTATATCAGGGAGTAAACCTTCTGAGAATAAAAACAGCTGGAGCTTGTTAAGGTAATTACACAGGGCAAAGGATAATGTACTGGAAACTCCTCAGAAGAATCTGATTTGTGGTGAGGGGAGAGAGATAAAACCTCATTTAGGCACGACATGAACATGCTGCGTAGGTAGCTGTTTATCAGTAAATATCTCCACTGAGATTAAGAAAAGCAGTAGCTTAATAAATTAAGTACTTCCTGGTGTGGTTACTGTACTGGTAACTCCCCAAAAGAATCTGGATTGTGATGAGGGAACAGAGAAAAAAGCTCATTTAGGACCTGCACTTACGAAGGGGGTAGGCAGCTGTATATCAGGGAGTAAACCTTCTGAGAATAAAAACAGCTGTAGCATGTTAAGGTAATTACACAGGGGAAAGGATAATGTACTGGGAATTCCTCAGAAGAATCTGATTTGTGGTGAGGGGAGAGAGATAAAAGCTCATTTAGGAACGACATGAACATGCTGCATACGTAGCTGTTTATCAGTAAATATCCCCACTGAGATTAAGAAAAGCAGTAGCTTAATAAATTAAGTACTTCCTGGTGTGGTTACTGTAGTGGTAACTCCCTAAAAGAATCTGGATTGTGGTGAGGGAACAGAGAAAAAAGCTCATTTAGGACCTGCACTTACGAAGGGGGTAGGCATCTGTATATCAGGGAGTAAACCTTCTGAGAATAAAAACAGCTGGAGCTTGTTAAGGTAATAACACAGTGGAAACGATAATGTACTGGGAACTCCTCAGAATAATCTGATTTTTGGTGAGGGCAGAGAGATAAAACCTCATTTAAGAACGACATGAACATGCTGCGTAGGTAGCTGTTTATCAGTAAATATCTCCACTGAGATTAAGAAAAGCAGTAGCTTAATGAATTAAGTACTTCCTGGTATGGTTACTGTACTGGTAATTCCCCAAAAGAAACTGGATTGTGGTGAGGGAATAGAGAAAAAAGCTCATTTAGGACCTGCACTTACGAAGCGGGTAGGCAGCTGTATAGCAGGGAATAAACCTTCTGAGAATAAAAACATCTGGAGCTTGTTAAGGTAATTACACAGGGGAAACGATAATGTACTGGGAACTCCTCAGAAGAATCTGATTTGTGATGAGGGAGAGAGATAAAAGCTCATATAGGAACGAAATGAACATGCTGCGTAGGTAGCTGTTTATCAGTAAATATCTCCACTGAGATTAAGAAATGCAGTAGCTTAATAAATTAAGTACTTCCTGGTATGGTTACTCTACTGGGAACTCCCCAAAAAAATCTGGATTGTGGTGAGGGAACAGAGAAAAAAGCTCATTAGGACCTGCACTTACGAAGGGGTTAGGCAGCTGTATATCAGGGAGTATCGCTTCTAAGAATAAAAACAGCTGGAGCTTGTTAAGGTAATTACACAGGGAAAGGATAATGTACTGGGAACTCCTCAGAAGAATCTGATTTGTGATGAGGGGAGAGAGATAAATGCTCATTTAGGAACGACATGAACATGCTGCGTAGGTCGCTGTTTATCAGTAAATATCTCCACTGACATTAAGAAAAGCAGTAGCTTAATAAATTAAGTACTTCCTGGTATGGATACTGTACTGGTAACTCCCCAAAAGAATCTGGATTTTGGTGAGGGAACAGAGAAAAAAGCTCATTTAGGTCCTGCAATTACGAAGGGGGTAGGGCAGCTGTATATCAGGGAGTATCGCTTCTGAGAATAAAAACAGCTGGAGCTTGTTAAGGTAATTACACAGGGGAAAGGATAATGTACTGGGAACTCCTCAGAAGAATCTGATTTGTGGTGAGGGGAGAGAGATAAAAGCTCATTTAGGCACGACATGAACATGCTGCGTAGGTAGCTGTTTATCAGTAAATATCTCAACTGAGATTAAGAAAAGCAGTAGCTTAATAAATTAAGTACTTCCTGGTGTGGTTACTGTACTGGTAACTCCCCAAAAGAATCTGGATTGTGGTGAGGGAACAGAGAAAAAAGCTCATTTAGGACCTGCACTTACGAAGGGGGTAGGCAGCTGTATATCAGGGAGTAAACCTTCTGAGAATAAAACAGCTGGAGCTTGTTAAGGTAATTACACAGGGGAAAGGATAATGTACTGGGAACTCCTCAGAAGAATCTGATTTGTGGTGAGGGGAGAGAGATAAAAGCTCATTTAGGCACGACATGAACATGCTGCGTAGGTAGCTGTTTATCAGTAAATATCTCCACTGAGATTAAGAAAAGCAGTAGCTTAATAAATTAAGTACTTCCTGGTATGGTTACTGTACTGGTAACTCCCCAAAAGAATCTGGATTGTGGTGAGGAACAGACAAAAAAGCTCATTTAGGAACGACATGAACATGCTGCGTAGGTAGCTGTTTATCAGTAAATATCTCCACTGAGATTAAGAAAAGCAGTAGCTTAATAAATTAAGTACTTCCTGGTATGGTTACTGTACTGGTAACTCCCCAAAAGAATCTGGATTGTGGTGAGGGAACAGAGAAAAAACTCATTTAGGACCTGCACTTACGAAGGGGGTAGGCAGCTGTATATCAGGGAGTATCGCTTCTAAGAATAAAAACAGCTGGAGCTTGTTAAGGTAATTACACAGGGGAAAGGATAATGTACTGGGAACTCCTAGAAGAATCTGATTTGTGATGAGGGGAGAGAGATAAATGCTCATTTAGGAACGACATGAACATGCTGCGTAGGTCGCTGTTTATCAGTAAATATCTCCACTGAGATTAAGAAAAGCAGTAGCTTAATAAATAAAGTACTTCCTGGTATGGATACTGTACTGGTAACTCCCCAAAAGAATCTGGATTGTGGTGAGGGAACAGAGAAAAAAGCTCCTTTAGGACCTACACTTACGAAGGGGGTAGTCAGCTGTATATCAGGGAGTATCGCTTCTAAGAATAAAAACAGCTGGACCTTGTTAAGGTAATTACACAGGGAAAGGATAATGTACTGGGAACTCCTCAGAAGAATCTGATTTGTGGTGAGGGGAGAGAGATAAATGCTCATTTAGGAACGACATGAACATGCTGCGTAGGTCGCTGTTTATCAGTAAATATCGCCACTGAGATTAAGAAAAGCAGTAGCTTAATAAATTAAGTACTTCCTGGTATGGATATTGTACTGGTAACTCCCCAAAAGAATCTGGATTGTGGTGAGGGAACAGAGAAAAAAGCTCATTAGGAACGATATTAACATGCTGCGTAGGTAGCTGTTTATCAGTAAATATCTATACTGAGATTAAGAAAAGCAGTAGCTTAATAAATTAAGTACTTCCTGGTGTGGTTACTGTACTGGTAACTCCCAAAAGAATCCGGATATTTGTGGGGAACAGAGAAAAAAGCTCATTTAGGACCTGCACTTACGAAGGGGGTAGGCAGCTGTATATCAGGGAGTAAACCTTCTGAGAATAAAAACAGCTCGAGCTTGTTAAGCTAATTACACAGGGGAAAGGATAATGTACTGGGAACTCCTCAGAAGAATCTGATTTGTGGTGACCGGAGAGAGATAAAAGCTCATTAGGAACGACATGAACATGCTGCGTAGGTAGCTGTTTATCAGTAAATATCTCCACTGAGATTAAAAAAAGCAGTAGCTTAATAAATTAAGTACTTCCTGGTATGGTTACTGTACTGGTAACTCCCCAAAAGAATCTGGATTGTGGTGAGAGAACAGAGAAAAAAGCTCATTTAGGACCTGCACTTACGAAGGGGGTAGGCAGTTGTATATCAGGGAGTAAACCTTCTGAGAATAAAAACAGCTGGAGCTTGT
>NW_025961825.1:0-27735 GCF_023159225.1 Perognathus longimembris pacificus | reverse complement strand
TTATTCTCAGAAGGTTTATTCCTGATATACAGCTGCCTACCCCCTTCGTAAGTGCAGGTCCTAAATGAGCTTTTTTCTCTGTTCCCTCACCACAATCCAGATTCTTTTGGGGAGTTACCAGTACAGTAACCATACCAGGAAGTACTTAATTTATTAAGCTACTGCTTTTCTTAATCTCAGTGGAGATATTTACTGATAAATAGCTACCTACACAGCATGTTCATGTCGTTCCTAAATGAGCTTTTATCTCTCTCCCCTCACCACAAATCAGATTCTTCTGAGGAGTTCCCAGTACATTATCCTTTCCCCTGTGTAATTACCTTAACAAGCTCCAGCTGTTTTTATTCTCAGAAGGTTTACTCCCTGATATACAGCTGCCTACCCCCTTCGTAAGTGCAGGTCCTAAATGAGCTTTTTTCTCTGTTCCCTCACCACAATCCAGATTCTATTGGGGAGTTACCAGTACAGTAACCATACCAGGAAGTACTTAATTTATTAAGCTACTGCTTTTCTGTAATCTCAGTGGAGATATTTACTGACAAACAGTTACCTACGCAGCATGTTCATGTCGTTCCTAAATGAGCTTTTATCTCTCTCCCTTCACCACAAATCAGATTCTTCTGAGGAGTTCCCAGTACATTATCCTTTCCCCTGTGTAATTACCTTAACAAGCTCCAGCTGTTTTTATTCTCAGAAGGTTTACTCCCTGATATACAGCTGCCTACCCCCTTCGTAAGTGGAGGTCCTATATGAGCTTTTTTCTCTGTTCCCTCACCACAATCCAGATTCTTTTGGGGAGTTACCAGTACAGTAATAATACCAGGAAGTACTTTATTTATTAAGCTACTGCTTTTCTTAATCTCAGTGGAGATATTTACTGATAAACAGCTATGTACGCAGCATGTTCATGTCGTTCCTAAATGAGCTTTTATCTCTCTCCCCTCACCACAAATCAGATTCTTCTGAGGAGTTCCCAGTACATTATCCTTTCCCCTGTGTAGTTACCTTGACAAGCTCCAGCTGTTTTTTTTCTCAGAAGGTTTACTCCCTGATATACAGCTGCCTACCCCCTTCGTAATCGCAGGTCCTAAATGAGCTTTTTTCTCTTTTCCCTCACTGTGGTGACTGCTTTCTCTGCTCCGGCTCAAATGCTTATTCCTTTCTCTCTTATTACCCTCGTATCGTCCTCTCCCCCAACCCTCGGCCTGCAGGTCTGTCAGGGTGAGACCTAGGGGCGTCTCCGTCCTGGCGTGCGCGCGACCCGAGTGGCAATGTGACCGTTATCCTACCCTGGGAGCTACGGACATAGACCACGGGTCAGCTTCTGAGAGCGAACTAACTTTATTGAGAGAGGGACAAGGGGAGATGATCCGGGGAAGGAGGTTGGCCAGGATTCCCATAGGCCATGAGCTGTCAGGTGACCTCCAAGGGGCTGGTCACTTGACCTCCAAGGGGCTATGTCACTCTGAGCGCGCCAAACCAGGGCGGGGCTGGTAGGCGCCAGGCTTGCTGCTAGCTAAGTCGGGGGTCTCTTTGCCCGACCGGTTTCTCCGGATTCCAATGTAGAGAGGATGGAAAGGCCGCATTCCCCAGCTGTGGGAGGTGCCTCAGGCCCCTTCCATCTAGGGGGGAAGATGGACCCCAACATCTGCCTCTTTTATATTTTTTTTTTTCGAACAACAGGAGGCGCCCTACTCGAGAGCACGCCATGTCTTAGGTTGCCCCCCCCCCCAAGGGGAGTCTTACCCGTCTCGGGCTAACGCCCTAGCTCTGCAGGCTGACCTTCCTGCCGGGCTGGCGGGCCCGATGAGAGGCCTTGGGGAGAGTAGGATTGGCATTCGAAAGAAAGCCTGATAATTTTTCCGGTGCCGGCGGACCTTACTGAGCAGCAGGTCCTAGGGTTTGAGTGATGAGCCTCTTGGGGTTCTTATATGGCTAAAAGGCCAAAGGCCACTTGGTACCTAGACAGCTCTGGTCCATCGCTAACAACAAGAGACCCAATGTAAACATAAGGTAATGGGAGCATAAAGCAGACATGAGCATAAGCAATCGTAATACAAGGCAAATGCAAACATGAGCAACTGTAACACATGAGCAATTGTAACACATGAGTGATTACAACAAGGCACAAGGCAATGGAGGGTCTCTTATCGGGGTCAGTCCACGGAAAACAGGAATTCTGGTCCATTCTAGTGTCGCTCGAGGTAGCACAGGTGGCTCTTCCTTCCCCCGCTGGTGAGGTAGAGGGGCAGGTTCAGGTCCTGGTGATGTGGCAGCCAGGATGCTGGTAACTTAACAACTGAGGTTAGTAAACACTTCACAGTAAACATTGCAGCAAGGTGCCAATACCTTACTTATTATAAACATTTATAATAAAACATTAAAGTGTCCAAGTCCTTTAGCTCCTATTTCCCTCCAATGGGGACCCCTGAGATAAGCAGCAAAGGGGGGGAGCGAAAGAGAGGGACAACCGTGCAAAATTTCCCCTTTGGTCCTTGTGCAAGGCTGTGGGCCACGCTGCCACAGCAAACTTTACTCCAAAGGTCGTCAGGCAGGGTCCAGGGAAGAAACAGGGCCGACAATGGGTCCAGGTCCATCGCTGGTGCAGGCAGGCTTTCCCGTTTCTCCTTAGAAAATTCCACTCGGTCTTTGCTTTCCTGAGAGGAAACAAGGGGAGACATCCCTCAAGGGCAGGTGCCCTTGGGTGGTCATTCTGTTGGACAATATTTTACATCTCTAGCTGGTATCCAGATTGGATTCGGTTCCCCAGTAGGGAAGACGCAGGCGAATCCCCTTCCTGCGCTGATAATTGGGTCGGGCCCACACCACGCCCCTGTCAGAGAATCCTTCCACCGGGCCTCCACTTTTAAGTAGGGTGTTTGGCTTGACCAGTGTCTCTGGAAAGCCGACAGAGGTTGGTCCTTAGAGAAATTTAAAATATTCAATGTAAACAACGCTGTCCTCAGCTGGTCCTGGGGGCTTCTCCCCCCTTTTTGTTTTAATAATTGATCCTTCAGGGTCCTATTATGCCTCTCAATTATGGCTTGACCCTTTGGGTTATAAGGTATTCCAGTGGTATGTTTAATATTCCACATTTGAAAAAATGCCTGTAAAGGCTTACTGGTGAAACAAGGTCCATTATCTGTTTTAACCTGTAAAGGCAGTCCTAGGATAGCAAAACATTGTAAGAAGTGGCTTTCAGCATGCCGTGCTCTTTCACCGGTATGCAGAGAGGCCCAACATGCACCGGAGCAGGTGTCAATGGACATAAATATATATTTTAGCCTTCCAAAGGGGGTGTAATGGGTCACATCAGTCTGCCAATTAAGTTGGGTCTTAAACCTCTTGAATTCACACCTGGAGATTGTAAGGGAGCGACTTGCACGAAAGGCATACATGATTTGCAAGTCCTTATAATCTTTTTTAAGTCTTTTATAGGAATTGAAGGAAATCTCTGATGTAACCCTCTCCAATTTAAGTGAGTACGCTCATGAAGCCCTTTGGCCATTTGGAGGTTTTGAGGTTGTACAATGGCCAGAGCTATGATGGTTCCATTAGTGGCCAGCTGGTCAGCCATACGATTACCTTGTGCCAGGTCCCCAGGCAGTCCTTGGTGTCCACGAAGGTGCTGTAAAAAAATAGGCTCACTCCGCTCTTTTAACAGAGACCTGACTTGGATCATCAGAGGAGTGATTGGGTTTCCATCCAACTTGATATGTGAACACACTAGGTTGGGTAGCAAATTAACCACATATAGACTATCAGAGAACAAGTTCATTGGCTGTTTAACATGGGTCAGTGCCAAGGCGACTGCATACAACTCTTTAAATTGTGCAGAGCCAGTGACGGCTTCAAAGTAATGGGTGTTATCTTTCCCACCGGCAGGGGGCGAGGCGGAGCGCACCACTACGGCAGAGCCGGCTCGCCCACCATCTGTAAAGACATTGGCAGCCTTGACAAGAGGCTTGGTAGAGAAAAGCACAGGGGGGTGTCCATTGTAGCCTGGAAAATGAGGTCACCCATTTTGAAGTGCCATAGTGGCAATCTATCTTACCCATAAAGCCCTCCAGGGCACTAGACACACGTGAATTATTTCTCCTGACCCATTCGAAATCTGACAACCGGTAGGGAATAGTTAGCACGTCAGGATCTCTTCCATAATGTCTCAGGGAAGTATCCCTGCCCTTAATTACCAAGTCAGCTAGCTGGTCTAACTGGGAATAAACTCTGGGAGCTCCTCCCACTGATGCGTGCACCCACTGAAGGGGCTCGCCTGATTGCGTAATTGCAGCTGAAGAAAGTTCGGATCCGGGGAGGATCCAAAGGCAAAGTGGGCACTTAGGCTTGTAGCGTGCCAGCTGTGCCTTATTTAAGGCCAATTGGATTTTCTGGAAGGCTGTTTGGAGTGATGGAGTTATTGTAATAACATCAGTGGGCGCTTTGCCCTTCAAAGAGTCATGGAGCGGTAACAGCTCCTCTGTAGGCAGTTGAAGCCAGGATCTTAGCCAATTAATTTCACCTAACAGTCTTTGCATCTCCACCAGAGTATAAGTTGCCTGGAAGGATAACTGGGGCTTGAGTGGGCATACAGAGTCTAGTTTAAGCTCTGCCCCCAAGATCTTGAAGGGGTATACTTTCTGAACCTTGTCACTGGCTATACGCAGCCCTCCTCTTTGAAGGAGTGTTTGGGCCTTGCTATAGGCCAAATCTAGCACATGGGCATCTGCTGATCCAATAATAATGTTGTCCAATTAATGCATATGGTCCGATCTGCTCCTGTATTAATTAAGAATCGGAACTTTTTTCCAAATATCATGATTACTGTCTCTGGCAATAGGGACTGCCCAGCAAGGGGCTTTAGGCTGTTTATTGCCTTGGTTGGTGGGAAATCTGAGAGTCAGGCTGTAAAGTAGATGTTTTGTCCAGGACGCGTTCGGCCTGCCTCTCTCAAAAACCATCCTCCTGCACTCATGAAAATCTGTAGCTTCAAGGCCTCTGAATTTAAAAGTGGCCAGGCCAGTTTTTTTTTTTTGCTGCGGGGCGCCGCCAGCGCCACAGAAAAGCGGCTCAGGGTTGCCGAAATCTGCATATGTATAGAGTCAAGCTGAGCCTCACATGGGGGAGGGCTAGCAAGCCTGCGGCTGCTCTGTTCATCTCCTGCCAGCCGTGGCTTTGGATTCCTGGGTACCGAACGAGCTTTCGTCCCAGGGCTTCTCGCGGAGTAGGGCATTGGGGCCCCCTCCAGATCAAAATTCCCTCTGGATACCTTTTCCTGAATCCAGGGACTCCCCGCCCGGGTCCCCAAGAGAGGAAAGCCTTGAGAGTCTTAATGGCTCGCAGTGGGAGTTTTCCCCATGGTGCTGTTTGTAATTCCCGCTCTAGTCGGTCCCAAGTTTCCACGAGTGTGGGTTGGCTCCAGTTAGCCACGGGACCCTGTGGGTCAATTCCTCCCAAATTTGTATAGCGCAGGGCTCTGAGATATTAATCCCCGCGTTTTGGAGGGTGAACTTTAGGATCTTAAGGGGCGAATTGTTTCGCCGACTCTGGACTTGTCCCATCCTCTTACCTGGGGTGGGAGGATCGCGCGTCTCAGGATTTCCAACCTGTTTCCGTCAGGGCCGGTCGGGAGCCGGGCTTCCTCGCGTGGATTCGTGCAAACCACGTGGGCGCCACTGTGTGGGGACTGCTTTCTCTGCTCCGGATCAAATGCTTATTCCTTTCTCTCTTATTACCCTCGTATCGTCCTCTCCCCCAACCCTCGGCCTGCAGGTCTGTCAGGGTGAGACGTAGGGGCGTCTCCGTCCTGGCGTGCGCACAACCCGCGTGGCAATGTGACCATTATCCTACCCTGGGAGCTACGGACATAGACCACGGGTCAGCTTCTGAGAGCGAACTAACTTTATTGAGAGAGGGACAAGGGGAGATGATCCGGGGAAGGAGGTTGGCCAGGATTCCCATAGGCCATGAGCTGTCAGGTGAGCTCCAAGGGGCTGGTCACTTGACCTCCAAGGGGCTATGTAACTCTGAGCGCGCCAAACCAGGGCGGGGCTGGTAGGCGCCAGGCTGGCTGCCAGCTCAGTTAGGGGGTCTCTTTGCCCGACCGGTTTCTCCTGATTCAAAGTAGAAAGGATGGAAAGGCCGCATTCCCCAGCTGGGGGAGGTGCCTCAGGCCCCTTCCATCTAGGGGGAAGATGGACCCCAACACCGCACCACAATCCAGATTCTTTTGGGGAGGTACCAGTACAGTAACCATACCAGGAAGTACTTAATTTATTAAGCTACTGCTTTTCTTAATCTCAGTGGAGATATTTACTGATAAACAGCTACCTACGCAGCATGTTCATGTCGTTCCTAAATGAGCTTTTATCTCTCTCCCCTCACCACAAATCATATTCTTCTGAGAATTCCCAGTACATTATCCTTTCCCCTGTGTAATTACCTTAACAAGCTCCAGCTGTTTTTATTCTCAGAAGGTTTACTCCCTGATATACAGCTGCCTACCACGTTCGTAAGTGCTGGTCCGAAATGAGATTTTTTCTCTGTTCCCTCACCACAATCCAGATTCTTTTGAGGAGTTACCACTACAGTAACAATACCAGGAAGTACTTATTTTATTAAGCTACTGCTTTTCTTAATCTCAGTGGAGATATTACTGATAAACAGCTACCTATGCAGCATTTTCATGTCGTTCCTAAATGAGCTTTTATCTCTCTCCCCTCACCACAAATCAGATTCTTCTGAGGAGGTCCCAGTACATTATACTTTCCCCTGTGTAATTACCTTAACAAGCTCCAGCTGTTTTTATTCTCAGAAGGTTTATTCCCTGATATACAGCTGCCTACCCCCTTCGTAAGTGCAGGTCCTAAATGAGCTTTTTTCTCTGTTCCCTCACCACAATCCAGATTCTTTTGGGGAGTTACCAGTACAGTAACCATACCAGGAAGTACTTAATTTATTAAGCTACTGCTTTTCTTAATCTCAGTGGAGATATTTACTGATAAATAGCTACCTACACAGCATGTTCATGTCGTTCCTAAATGAGCTTTTATCTCTCTCCCCTCACCACAAATCAGATTCTTCTGAGGAGTTCCCAGTACATTATCCTTTCCCCTGTGTAATTACCTTAACAAGCTCCAGCTGTTTTTATTCTCAGAAGGTTTACTCCCTGATATACAGCTGCCTACCCCCTTCGTAAGTGCAGGTCCTAAATGAGCTTTTTTCTCTGTTCCCTCACCACAATCCAGATTCTATTGGGGAGTTACCAGTACAGTAACCATACCAGGAAGTACTTAATTTATTAAGCTACTGCTTTTCTTAATCTCAGTAGAGATACTTACTGATAAACAGCTACGTATGCAGCATGTTCATGTCGTTCCTAAATGAGCTTTTATCTCTCTCCCCTCACCACAAATCAGATTCTTCTGAGGAGTTCCCAGTACATTATCCTTTCCCCTGTGTAATTACCTTAACAAGCTCCAGCTGTTTTCATTCTCAGAAGGTTTACTCCCTGATATACAGCTGCCTACCCCCTTGGTAAGTGCAGGTCCTAAATGAGCTTTTTTCTCTGTTGCCTCACCACTATCCAGATTCTTTTGGGGAGTTACCAGTACAGTACCCATACCAGGAAGTACTTAATTTATTAAGCTACTGCTTTTCTTAATCTCTGTGGAGATATTTACTGATAAACAGCTACCTACGCAGCATGTTCATGTCGTTCCTAAGTGATCTTTTATCTCTCTCCCCTCACCAAAAATCAGATTCTTCTGAGGAGTTCCCAGTACATTATCCTTTCACCTGTGTAATTACCTTAACAAGCTCCAACTGTTTTTATTCTCAGAAGGTTTACTCCCTGATATACAGCTGCCTACCCCCTTCGTAAGCGCAGGTCCTAAATGAGCATTTTCTCTGTTCCCTTACCACTATCCAGATTCTTTTGGGGAGTTACCAGTACAGTAACCATACCAGGAACTACTTAATTTATTAAGCTACTGCTTTTCTTAATCTCAGTGGAGATATTTACTGACAAACAGTTACCTACGCAGCATGTTCATGTCGTTCCTAAATGAGCTTTTATCTCTCTCCCTTCACCACATATCAGATTCTTCTGAGGAGTTCCCAGTACATTATCCTTTCCCTGTGTAATTACCTTAACAAGCTCCAGCTGTTTTTATTCTCAGAAGGTTTACTCCCTGATATACAGCTGCCTACCCCCTTCGTAAGTGGAGGTCCTATATGAGCTTTTTTCTCTGTTCCCTCACCACAATCCAGATTCTTTTGGGGAGTTACCAGTACAGTAATAATACCAGGAAGTACTTATTTATTAAGCTACTGCTTTTCTTAATCTCAGTGGAGATATTTACTGATAAACAGCTATGTACGCAGCATGTTCATGTCGTTCCTAAATGAGCTTTTATCTCTCTCCCCTCACCACAAATCAGATTCTTCTGAGGAGTTCCCAGTACATTATCCTTTCCCTGTGTAGTTACCTTGACAAGCTCCAGCTGTTTTTTTTCTCAGAAGGTTTACTCCCTGATATACAGCTGCCTACCCCCTTCGTAATCGCAGGTCCTAAATGAGCTTTTTTCTCTTTTCCCTCACTGTGGTGACTGCTTTCTCTGCTCCGGCTCAAATGCTTATTCCTTTCTCTCTTATTACCCTCGTATCGTCCTCTCCCCCAACCCTCGGCCTGCAGGTCTGTCAGGGTGAGACGTAGGGGCGTCTCCGTCCTGGCGTGCGCGCGACCCGAGTGGCAATGTGACCGTTATCCTACCCTGGGAGCTACGGACATAGACCACGGGTCAGCTTCTGAGAGCGAACTAACTTTATTGAGAGAGGGACAAGGGGAGATGATCCGGGGAAGGAGGTTGGCCAGGATTCCCATAGGCCATGAGCTGTCAGGTGACCTCCAAGGGGCTGGTCACTTGACCTCCAAGGGGCTATGTCACTCTGAGCGCGCCAAACCAGGGCGGGGCTGGTAGGCGCCAGGCTTGCTGCTAGCTAAGTCGGGGGTCTCTTTGCCCGACCGGTTTCTCCGGATTCCAATGTAGAGAGGATGGAAAGGCCGCATTCCCCAGCTGTGGGAGGTGCCTCAGGCCCCTTCCATCTAGGGGGGAAGATGGACCCCAACATCTGCCTCTTTTATATTTTTTTTTTCGAACAACAGGAGGCGCCCTACTCGAGAGCACGCCATGTCTTAGGTTGCCCCCCCCCCCCAAGGGGAGTCTTACCCGTCTCGGGCTAACGCCCTAGCTCTGCAGGCTGACCTTCCTGCCGGGCTGGCGGGCCCGATGAGAGGCCTTGGGGAGAGTAGGATTGGCATTCGAAAGAAAGCCTGATAATTTTTCCGGTGCCGGCGGACCTTACTGAGCAGCAGGTCCTAGGGTTTGAGTGATGAGCCTCTTGGGGTTCTTATATGGCTAAAAGGCCAAAGGCCACTTGGTACCTAGACAGCTCTGGTCCATCGCTAACAACAAGAGACCCAATGTAAACATAAGGTAAATGGGAGCATAAAGCAGACATGAGCATAAGCAATCGTAATACAAGGCAAATGCAAACATGAGCAACTGTAACACATGAGCAATTGTAACACATGAGTGATTACAACAAGGCACAAGGCAATGGAGGGTCTCTTATCGGGGTCAGTCCACGGAAAACAGGAATTCTGGTCCATTCTGGTGTCGCTCGAGGTAGCACAGGTGGCTCTTCCTTCCCCGCTGGTGAGGTAGAGGGGCAGGTTCAGGTCCTGGTGATGTGGCAGCCAGGATGCTGGTAACTTAACAACTGAGGTTAGTAAACACTTCACAGTAAACATTGCAGCAAGGTGCCAATACCTTACTTATTATAAACATTTATAATAAAACATTAAAGTGTCCAAGTCCTTTAGCTCCTATTTCCCTCCAATGGGGACCCCTGAGATAAGCAGCAAAGGGGGGAGCGAAAGAGAGGGACAACCGTGCAAAATTTCCCTTTGGTCCTTGTGCAAGGCTGTGGGCCACGCTGCCACAGCAAACTTTACTCCAAAGGTCGTCAGGCAGGGTCCAGGGAAGAAACAGGGCCGACAATGGGTCCAGGTCCATCGCTGGTGCAGGCAGGCTTTCCCGTTTCTCCTTAGAAAATTCCACCTCGGTCTTTGCTTTCCTGAGAGGAAACAAGGGGAGACATCCCTCAAGGGCAGGTGCCCTTGGGTGGTCATTCTGTTGGACAATATTTTACATCTCTAGCTGGTATCCAGATTGGATTCGGTTCCCCAGTAGGGAAGACGCAGGCGAATCCCCTTCCTGCGCTGATAATTGGGTCGGGCCCACGCCACGCCCCTGTCAGAGAATCCTTCCACCGGGCCTCCACTTTTAAGTAGGGTGTTTGGCTTGACCAGTGTCTCTGGAAAGCCGACAGAGGTTGGTCCTTAGAGAAATTTAAAATATTCAATGTAAACAACGCTGTCCTCAGCTGGTCCTGGGGGCTTCTCCCCCCTTTTTGTTTTAATAATTGATCCTTCAGGGTCCTATTATGCCTCTCAATTATGGCTTGACCCTTTGGGTTATAAGGTATTCCAGTGGTATGTTTAATATTCCACATTTGAAAAAATGCCTGTAAAGGCTTACTGGTGAAACAAGGTCCATTATCTGTTTTAACCTGTAAAGGCAGTCCTAGGATAGCAAAACATTGTAAGAAGTGGCTTTCAGCATGCCGTGCTCTTTCACCGGTATGCAGAGAGGCCCAACATGCACCGGAGCAGGTGTCAATGGACATAAATATATATTTTAGCCTTCCAAAGGGGGTGTAATGGGTCACATCAGTCTGCCAAATTAAGTTGGGTCTTAAACCTCTTGAATTCACACCTGGAGATTGTAAGAGAGGGACTTGCACGAAAGGCATACATGATTTGCAAGTCCTATAATCTTTTTTAAGTCTTTTATAGGAATTGAAGGAAATCTCTGATGTAACCCTCTCCAATTTAAGTGAGTACGCTCATGAAGCCCTTTGGCCATTTGGAGGTTTTGAGGTTGTACAATGGCCAGAGCTATGATGGTTCCATTAGTGGCCAGCTGGTCAGCCATACGATTACCTTGTGCCAGGTCCCCAGGCAGTCCTTGGTGTCCACGAAGGTGCTGTAAAAAAATAGGCTCACTCCGCTCTTTTAACAGAGACCTGACTTGGATCATCAGAGGAGTGATTGGGTTTCCATCCAACTTGATATGTGAACACACTAGGTTGGGTAGCAAATTAACCACATATAGACTATCAGAGAACAAGTTCATTGGCTGTTTAACATGGGTCAGTGCCAAGGCGACTGCATACAACTCTTTAAATTGTGCAGAGCCAGTGACGCTTCAAAGTAATGGGTGTTATCTTTCCCACCGGCAGGGGGCGAGGCGGAGCGCACCACTACGGCAGAGCCGGCTCGCCCACCATCTGTAAAGACATTGGCAGCCTTGACAAGAGGCTTGGTAGAGAAAAGCACAGGGGGTGTCCATTGTAGCCTGGAAAATGAGGTCACCCATTTTGAAGTGCCATAGTGGCAATCTATCTTACCCATAAAGCCCTCCAGGGCACTAGACACACGTGAATTATTTCTCCTGACCCATTCAAAATCTGACAACCGGTAGGGAATAGTTAGCACGTCAGGATCTCTTCCATAATGTCTCAGGGAAGTATCCCTGCCCTTAATTACCAAGTCAGCTAGCTGGTCTAACTGGGAATAAACTCTGGGAGCTCCTCCCACTGATGCATGCACCCACTGAAGGGGCTCGCCTGATTGTGTAATTGCAGCTGAAGAAATTTCGGATCCGGGGAGGATCCAAAGGCAAAGTGGGCACTTAGGCTTGTAGCGTGCCAGCTGTGCCTTATTTAAGGCCAATTGGATTTTCTGGAAGGCTGTTTGGAGTGATGGAGTTATTGTAATAACATCAGTGGGCGCTTTGCCCTTCAAAGAGTCATGGAGCGGTAACAGCTCCTCTGTAGGCAGTTGAAGCCAGGATCTTAGCCAATTAATTTCACCTAACAGTCTTTGCATCTCCACCAGAGTATAAGTTGCCTGGAAGGATAACTGGGGCTTGAGTGGGCATACAGAGTCTAGTTTAAGCTCTGCCCCCAAGATCTTGAAGGGGTATACTTTCTGAACCTTGTCACTGGCTATACGCAGCCCTCCTCTTTGAAGGAGTGTTTGGGCCTTGCTATAGGCCAAATCTAGCACATGGGCATCTGCTGATCCAATAATAATGTTGTCCAATTAAATGCATATGGTCCGATCTGCTCCTGTATTAATTAAGAATCGGAACTTTTTTCCAAATATCATGATTACTGTCTCTGGCAATAGGGACTGCCCAGCAAGGGGCTTTAGGCTGTTTATTGCCTTGGTTGGTGGGAAATCTGAGAGTCAGGCTGTAAAGTAGATGTTTTGTCCAGGACGCGTTCGGCCTGCCTCTCTCAAAAACCATCCTCCTGCACTCATGAAAATCTGTAGCTTCAAGGCCTCTGAATTTAAAAGTGGCCAGGCCAGTTTTTTTTTTTTTTTGCTGCGGGGCGCCGCCAGCGCCACAGAAAAGCGGCTCAGGGTTGCCGAAATCTGCATATGTATAGAGTCAAGCTGAGCCTCACATGGGGGAGGGCTAGCAAGCCTGCGGCTGCTCTGTTCATCTCCTGCCAGCCGTGGCTTTGGATTCCTGGGTACCGAACGAGCTTTCGTCCCAGGGCTTCTCGCGGAGTAGGGCATTGGGGCCCCCTCCAGATCAAAATTCCCTCTGGATACCTTTTCCTGAATCCAGGGACTCCCCGCCCGGGTCCCAAGAGAGGAAAGCCTTGAGAGTCTTAATGGCTCGCAGTGGGAGTTTTCCCCATGGTGCTGTTTGTAATTCCCGCTCTAGTCGGTCCCAAGTTTCCCACGAGTGTGGGTTGGCTCCAGTTAGCCACGGGACCCTGTGGGTCAATTCCTCCCAAATTTGTATAGCGCAGGGCTCTGAGATATTAATCCCCGCGTTTTGGAGGGTGAACTTTAGGATCTTAAGGGGCGAATTGTTTCGCCGACTCTGGACTTGTCCCATCCTCTTACCTGGGGTGGGAGGATCGCGCGTCTCAGGATTTCCAACCTGTTTCCGTCAGGGCCGGTCGGGAGCCGGGCTTCCTCGCGTGGATTCGTGCAAACCACGTGGGCGCCACTGTGTGGGGACTGCTTTCTCTGCTCCGGATCAAATGCTTATTCCTTTCTCTCTTATTACCCTCGTATCGTCCTCTCCCCCAACCCTCGGCCTGCAGGTCTGTCAGGGTGAGACGTAGGGGCGTCTCCGTCCTGGCGTGCGCACAACCCGCGTGCAATGTGACCATTATCCTACCCTGGGAGCTACGGACATAGACCACGGGTCAGCTTCTGAGAGCGAACTAACTTTATTGAGAGAGGGACAAGGGGAGATGATCCGGGGAAGGAGGTTGGCCAGGATTCCCATAGGCCATGAGCTGTCAGGTGAGCTCCAAGGGGCTGGTCACTTGACCTCCAAGGGGCTATGTAACTCTGAGCGCGCCAAACCAGGGCGGGGCTGGTAGGCGCCAGGCTGGCTGCCAGCTCAGTTAGGGGGTCTCTTTGCCGACCGGTTTCTCCTGATTCCAAAGTAGAAAGGATGGAAAGGCCGCATTCCCCAGCTGGGGGAGGTGCCTCAGGCCCCTTCCATCTAGGGGGGAAGATGGACCCCAACACCGCACCACAATCCAGATTCTTTTGGGGAGGTACCAGTACAGTAACCATACCAGGAAGTACTTAATTTATTAAGCTACTGCTTTTCTTAATCTCAGTGGAGATATTTACTGATAAACAGCTACCTACGCAGCATGTTCATGTCGTTCCTAAATGAGCTTTTATCTCTCTCCCCTCACCACAAATCATATTCTTCTGAGGAATTCCCAGTACATTATCCTTTCCCCTGTGTAATTACCTTAACAAGCTCCAGCTGTTTTTATTCTCAGAAGGTTTACTCCCTGATATACAGCTGCCTACCACGTTCGTAAGTGCTGGTCCGAAATGAGATTTTTTCTCTGTTCCCTCACCACAATCCAGATTCTTTTGAGGAGTTACCACTACAGTAACAATACCAGGAAGTACTTATTTTATTAAGCTACTGCTTTTCTTAATCTCAGTGGAGATATTTACTGATAAACAGCTACCTATGCAGCATTTTCATGTCGTTCCTAAATGAGCTTTTATCTCTCTCCCCTCACCACAAATCAGATTCTTCTGAGGAGTTCCCAGTACATTATACTTTCCCCTGTGTAATTACCTTAACAAGCTCCAGCTGTTTTTATTCTCAGAAGGTTTATTCCCTGATATACAGCTGCCTACCCCCTTCGTAAGTGCAGGTCCTAAATGAGCTTTTTTCTCTGTTCCCTCACCACAATCCAGATTCTTTTGGGGAGTTACCAGTACAGTAACCATACCAGGAAGTACTTAATTTATTAAGCTACTGCTTTTCTTAATCTCAGTGGAGATATTTACTGATAAATAGCTACCTACACAGCATGTTCATGTCGTTCCTAAATGAGCTTTTATCTCTCTCCCCTCACCACAAATCAGATTCTTCTGAGGAGTTCCCAGTACATTATCCTTTCCCCTGTGTAATTACCTTAACAAGCTCCAGCTGTTTTTATTCTCAGAAGGTTTACTCCCTGATATACAGCTGCCTACCCCCTTCGTAAGTGCAGGTCCTAAATGAGCTTTTTTCTCTGTTCCCTCACCACAATCCAGATTCTATTGGGGAGTTACCAGTACAGTAACCATACCAGGAAGTACTTAATTTATTAAGCTACTGCTTTTCTTAATCTCAGTAGAGATACTTACTGATAAACAGCTACGTATGCAGCATGTTCATGTCGTTCCTAAATGAGCTTTTATCTCTCTCCCCTCACCACAAATCAGATTCTTCTGAGGAGTTCCCAGTACATTATCCTTTCCCCTGTGTAATTACCTTAACAAGCTCCAGCTGTTTTCATTCTCAGAAGGTTTACTCCCTGATATACAGCTGCCTACCCCCTTGGTAAGTGCAGGTCCTAAATGAGCTTTTTTCTCTGTTGCCTCACCACTATCCAGATTCTTTTGGGGAGTTACCAGTACAGTACCCATACCAGGAAGTACTTAATTTATTAAGCTACTGCTTTTTCTTAATCTCTGTGGAGATATTTACTGATAAACAGCTACCTACGCAGCATGTTCATGTCGTTCCTAAGTGATCTTTTATCTCTCTCCCCTCACCAAAAATCAGATTCTTCTGAGGAGTTCCCAGTACATTATCTTTCACCTGTGTAATTACCTTAACAAGCTCCAACTGTTTTTATTCTCAGAAGGTTTACTCCCTGATATACAGCTGCCTACCCCCTTCGTAAGCGCAGGTCCTAAATGAGCATTTTCTCTGTTCCCTTACCACTATCCAGATTCTTTTGGGAGTTACCAGTACAGTAACCATACCAGGAACTACTTAATTTATTAAGCTACTGCTTTTCTTAATCTCAGTGGAGATATTTACTGACAAACAGTTACCTACGCAGCATGTTCATGTCGTTCCTAAATGAGCTTTTATCTCTCTCCCTTCACCACATATCAGATTCTTCTGAGGAGTTCCAGTACATTATCCTTTCCCCTGTGTAATTACCTTAACAAGCTCCAGCTGTTTTTATTCTCAGAAGGTTTACTCCCTGATATACAGCTGCCTACCCCCTTCGTAAGTGGAGGTCCTATATGAGCTTTTTTCTCTGTTCCCTCACCACAATCCAGATTCTTTTGGGGAGTTACCAGTACAGTAATAATACCAGGAAGTACTTTATTTATTAAGCTACTGCTTTTCTTAATCTCAGTGGAGATATTTACTGATAAACAGCTATGTACGCAGCATGTTCATGTCGTTCCTAAATGAGCTTTTATCTCTCTCCCCTCACCACAAATCAGATTCTTCTGAGGAGTTCCCAGTACATTATCCTTTCCCCTGTGTAGTTACCTTGACAAGCTCCAGCTGTTTTTTTTTCTCAGAAGGTTTACTCCCTGATATACAGCTGCCTACCCCCTTCGTAATCGCAGGTCCTAAATGAGCTTTTTTCTCTTTTCCCTCACTGTGGTGACTGCTTTCTCTGCTCCGGCTCAAATGCTTATTCCTTTCTCTCTTATTACCCTCGTATCGTCCTCTCCCCCAACCCTCGGGCCTGCAGGTCTGTCAGGGTGAGACGTAGGGGCGTCTCCGTCCTGGCGTGCGCGCGACCCGAGTGGCAATGTGACCGTTATCCTACCCTGGGAGCTACGGACATAGACCACGGGTCAGCTTCTGAGAGCGAACTAACTTTATTGAGAGAGGGACAAGGGGAGATGATCCGGGGAAGGAGGTTGGCCAGGATTCCCATAGGCCATGAGCTGTCAGGTGACCTCCAAGGGGCTGGTCACTTGACCTCCAAGGGGCTATTGTCACTCTGAGCGCGCCAAACCAGGGCGGGGCTGGTAGGCGCCAGGCTTGCTGCTAGCTAAGTCGGGGGTCTCTTTGCCCGACCGGTTTCTCCGGATTCCAATGTAGAGAGGATGGAAAGGCCGCATTCCCCAGCTGTGGGAGGTGCCTCAGGCCCCTTCCATCTAGGGGGGAAGATGGACCCCAACATCTGCCTCTTTTATATTTTTTTTTTCGAACAACAGGAGGCGCCCTACTCGAGAGCACGCCATGTCTTAGGTTGCCCCCCCCCCCAAGGGGAGTCTTACCCGTCTCGGGCTAACGCCCTAGCTCTGCAGGCTGACCTTCCTGCCGGGCTGGCGGGCCCGATGAGAGGCCTTGGGGAGAGTAGGATTGGCATTCGAAAGAAAGCCTGATAATTTTTCCGGTGCCGGCGGACCTTACTGAGCAGCAGGTCCTAGGGTTTGAGTGATGAGCCTCTTGGGGTTCTTATATGGCTAAAAGGCCAAAGGCCACTTGGTACCTAGACAGCTCTGGTCCATCGCTAACAACAAGAGACCCAATGTAAACATAAGGTAAATGGGAGCATAAAGCAGACATGAGCATAAGCAATCGTAATACAAGGCAAATGCAAACATGAGCAACTGTAACACATGAGCAATTGTAACACATGAGTGATTACAACAAGGCACAAGGCAATGGAGGGTCTCTTATCGGGGTCAGTCCACGGAAAACAGGAATTCTGGTCCATTCTGGTGTCGCTCGAGGTAGCACAGGTGGCTCTTCCTTCCCCCGCTGGTGAGGTAGAGGGGCAGGTTCAGGTCCTGGTGATGTGGCAGCCAGGATGCTGGTAACTTAACAACTGAGGTTAGTAAACACTTCACAGTAAACATTGCAGCAAGGTGCCAATACCTTACTTATTATAAACATTTATAATAAAACATTAAAGTGTCCAAGTCCTTTAGCTCCTATTTCCCTCCAATGGGGACCCCTGAGATAAGCAGCAAAGGGGGGAGCGAAAGAGAGGGACAACCGTGCAAAATTTCCCTTTGGTCCTTGTGCAAGGCTGTGGGCCACGCTGCCACAGCAAACTTTACTCCAAAGGTCGTCAGGCAGGGTCCAGGGAAGAAACAGGGCCGACAATGGGTCCAGGTCCATCGCTGGTGCAGGCAGGCTTTCCCGTTTCTCCTTAGAAAATTCCACCTCGGTCTTTGCTTTCCTGAGAGGAAACAAGGGGAGACATCCCTCAAGGGCAGGTGCCCTTGGGTGGTCATTCTGTTGGACAATATTTTACATCTCTAGCTGGTATCCAGATTGGATTCGGTTCCCCAGTAGGGAAGACGCAGGCGAATCCCCTTCCTGCGCTGATAATTGGGTCGGGCCCACGCCACGCCCCTGTCAGAGAATCCTTCCACCGGGCCTCCACTTTTAAGTAGGGTGTTTGGCTTGACCAGTGTCTCTGGAAAGCCGACAGAGGTTGGTCCTTAGAGAAATTTAAAATATTCAATGTAAACAACGCTGTCCTCAGCTGGTCCTGGGGGCTTCTCCCCCCTTTTTGTTTTAATAATTGATCCTTCAGGGTCCTATTATGCCTCTCAATTATGGCTTGACCCTTTGGGTTATAAGGTATTCCAGTGGTATGTTTAATATTCCACATTTGAAAAAATGCCTGTAAAGGCTTACTGGTGAAACAAGGTCCATTATCTGTTTTAACCTGTAAAGGCAGTCCTAGGATAGCAAAACATTGTAAGAAGTGGCTTTCAGCATGCCGTGCTCTTTCACCGGTATGCAGAGAGGCCCAACATGCACCGGAGCAGGTGTCAATGGACATAAATATATATTTTAGCCTTCCAAAGGGGGTGTAATGGGTCACATCAGTCTGCCAAATTAAGTTGGGTCTTAAACCTCTTGAATTCACACCTGGAGATTGTAAGAGAGGGACTTGCACGAAAGGCATACATGATTTGCAAGTCCTTATAATCTTTTTTAAGTCTTTTATAGGAATTGAAGGAAATCTCTGATGTAACCCTCTCCAATTTAAGTGAGTACGCTCATGAAGCCCTTTGGCCATTTGGAGGTTTTGAGGTTGTACAATGGCCAGAGCTATGATGGTTCCATTAGTGGCCAGCTGGTCAGCCATACGATTACCTTGTGCCAGGTCCCCAGGCAGTCCTTGGTGTCCACGAAGGTGCTGTAAAAAAATAGGCTCACTCCGCTCTTTTAACAGAGACCTGACTTGGATCATCAGAGGAGTGATTGGGTTTCCATCCAACTTGATATGTGAACACACTAGGTTGGGTAGCAAATTAACCACATATAGACTATCAGAGAACAAGTTCATTGGCTGTTTAACATGGGTCAGTGCCAAGGCGACTGCATACAACTCTTTAAATTGTGCAGAGCCAGTGACGGCTTCAAAGTAATGGGTGTTATCTTTCCCACCGGCAGGGGGCGAGGCGGAGCGCACCACTACGGCAGAGCCGGCTCGCCCACCATCTGTAAAGACATTGGCAGCCTTGACAAGAGGCTTGGTAGAGAAAAGCACAGGGGGTGTCCATTGTAGCCTGGAAAATGAGGTCACCCATTTTGAAGTGCCATAGTGGCAATCTATCTTACCCATAAAGCCCTCCAGGGCACTAGACACACGTGAATTATTTCTCCTGACCCATTCAAAATCTGACAACCGGTAGGGAATAGTTAGCACGTCAGGATCTCTTCCATAATGTCTCAGGGAAGTATCCCTGCCCTTAATTACCAAGTCAGCTAGCTGGTCTAACTGGGAATAAACTCTGGGAGCTCCTCCCACTGATGCGTGCACCCACTGAAGGGGCTCGCCTGATTGTGTAATTGCAGCTGAAGAAATTTCGGATCCGGGGAGGATCCAAAGGCAAAGTGGGCACTTAGGCTTGTAGCGTGCCAGCTGTGCCTTATTTAAGGCCAATTGGATTTTCTGGAAGGCTGTTTGGAGTGATGGAGTTATTGTAATAACATCAGTGGGCGCTTTGCCCTTCAAAGAGTCATGGAGCGGTAACAGCTCCTCTGTAGGCAGTTGAAGCCAGGATCTTAGCCAATTAATTTCACCTAACAGTCTTTGCATCTCCACCAGAGTATAAGTTGCCTGGAAGGATAACTGGGGCTTGAGTGGGCATACAGAGTCTAGTTTAAGCTCTGCCCCCAAGATCTTGAAGGGGTATACTTTCTGAACCTTGTCACTGGCTATACGCAGCCCTCCTCTTTGAAGGAGTGTTTGGGCCTTGCTATAGGCCAAATCTAGCACATGGGCATCTGCTGATCCAATAATAATGTTGTCCAATTAAATGCATATGGTCCGATCTGCTCCTGTATTAATTAAGAATCGGAACTTTTTTCCAAATATCATGATTACTGTCTCTGGCAATAGGGACTGCCCAGCAAGGGCTTTAGGCTGTTTATTGCCTTGGTTGGTGGGAAATCTGAGAGTCAGGCTGTAAAGTAGATGTTTTGTCCAGGACGCGTTCGGCCTGCCTCTCTCAAAAACATCCTCCTGCACTCATGAAAATCTGTAGCTTCAAGGCCTCTGAATTTAAAAGTGGCCAGGCCAGTTTTTTTTTTTTGCTGCGGGGCGCCGCCAGCGCCACAGAAAAGCGGCTCAGGGTTGCCGAAATCTGCATATGTATAGAGTCAAGCTGAGCCTCACATGGGGGAGGGCTAGCAAGCCTGCGGCTGCTCTGTTCATCTCCTGCCAGCCGTGGCTTTGGATTCCTGGGTACCGAACGAGCTTTCGTCCCAGGGCTTCTCGCGGAGTAGGGCATTGGGGCCCCCTCCAGATCAAAATTCCCTCTGGATACCTTTTCCTGAATCCAGGGACTCCCCGCCCGGGTCCCAAGAGAGGAAAGCCTTGAGAGTCTTAATGGCTCGCAGTGGGAGTTTTCCCCATGGTGCTGTTTGTAATTCCCGCTCTAGTCGGTCCCAAGTTTCCCACGAGTGTGGGTTGGCTCCAGTTAGCCACGGGACCCTGTGGGTCAATTCCTCCCAAATTTGTATAGCGCAGGGCTCTGAGATATTAATCCCCGCGTTTTGGAGGGTGAACTTTAGGATCTTAAGGGGCGAATTGTTTCGCCGACTCTGGACTTGTCCCATCCTCTTACCTGGGGTGGGAGGAACGCGCGTCTCAGGATTTCCACCTGTTTCCGTCAGGGCCGGTCGGAAGCCGGGCTTCCTCGCGTGGATTCGTGCAAACCACGTGGGCGCCACTGTGTGGGGACTGCTTTCTCTGCTCCGATCAAATGCTTATTCCTTTCTCTCTTATTACCCTCGTATCGTCCTCTCCCCCAACCCTCGGCCTGCAGGTCTGTCCAGGGTGAGACGTAGGGGCGTCTCCGTCCTGGCGTGCGCACAACCCGCGTGGCAATGTGACCATTATCCTACCCTGGAGCTACGGACATAGACCACGGGTCAGCTTCTGAGAGCGAACTAACTTTATTGAGAGAGGGACAAGGGGAGATGATCCGGGGAAGGAGGTTGGCCAGGATTCCCATAGGCCATGAGCTGTCAGGTGAGCTCCAAGGGGCTGGTCACTTGACCTCCAGGGGGCTATGTAACTCTGAGCGCGCCAAACCAGGGCGGGGCTGGTAGGCGCCAGGCTGGCTGCCAGCTCAGTCAGGGGGTCTCTTTGCCCGACCGGTTTCTCCGGATTCCAAAGTAGAAAGGATGGAAAGGCCGCATTCCCCAGCTGGGGGAGGTGCCTCAGGCCCCTTCCATCTAGCGGGGAAGATGGACCCCAACACCGCACCACAATCCAGATTCTTTTGGGGAGTTACCACTACAGTAACCATACCAGGAAGTACTTAATTTATTAAGCTACTGCTTTTCTTAATCTCAGTGGAGATATTTACTGATAAACAGCTACCTACGCAGCATGTTCATGTCGTTCCTAAATGAGCTTTTATCTCTCTCCGCTCACCACAAATCAGATTCTTCTGAGGAATTCCCAGTACATTATCCTTTCCCCTGTGTAATAACCTTAACAAGCTCCAGCTGTTTTTATTCTCAGAAGGTTTACTCCCTGATATACAGCTGCCTACCACGTTCGTAAGTGCTGGTCCGAAATGAGATTTTTTCTCTGTTCCCTCACCACAATCCAGATTCTTTTGAGGAGTTACCACTACAGTAACAATACCAGGAAGTACTTATTTTATTAAGCTACTGCTTTTCTTAATCTCAGTGGAGATATTTACTGATAAACAGCTACCTATGCAGCATTTTCATGTCGTTCCTAAATGAGCTTTTATCTCTCTCCCCTCACCACAAATCAGATTCTTCTGAGGAGTTCCCAGTACATTATACTTTCCCCTGTGTAATTACCTTAACAAGCTCCAGCTGTTTTTATTCTCAGAAGGTTTATTCCCTGATATACAGCTGCCTACCCCCTTCGTAAGTGCAGGTCCTAAATGAGCTTTTTTCTCTGTTCCCTCACCACAATCCAGATTCTTTTGGGGAGTTACCAGTACAGTAACCATACCAGGAAGTACTTAATTTATTAAGCTACTGCTTTTCTTAATCTCAGTGGAGATATTTACTGATAAATAGCTACCTACACAGCATGTTCATGTCGTTCCTAAATGAGCTTTTATCTCTCTCCCCTCACCACAAATCAGATTCTTCTGAGGAGTTCCCAGTACATTATCCTTTCCCCTGTGTAATTACCTTAACAAGCTCCAGCTGTTTTTATTCTCAGAAGGTTTACTCCCTGATATACAGCTGCCTACCCCCTTCGTAAGTGCAGGTCCTAAATG
The DNA here is from genome assembly GCF_023159225.1 of Perognathus longimembris pacificus. Classification (NCBI taxonomy): domain Eukaryota; kingdom Metazoa; phylum Chordata; class Mammalia; order Rodentia; family Heteromyidae; genus Perognathus; species Perognathus longimembris. The sequence goes on along the minus strand of NW_025961825.1, from coordinate 5,555 downwards.
AGCTTTTTTCTCTGTTCCCTCACCACAATCCAGATTCTATTGGGGAGTTACCAGTACAGTAACCATACCAGGAAGTACTTAATTTATTAAGCTACTGCTTTTCTTAATCTCAGTAGAGATATTTACTGATAAACAGCTACGTATGCAGCATGTTCATGTCGTTCCTAAATGAGCTTTTATCTCTCTCCCCTCACCACAAATCAGATTCTTCTGAGGAGTTCCCAGTACATTATCCTTTCCCCTGTGTAATTACCTTAACAAGCTCCAGCTGTTTTCATTCTCAGAAGGTTTACTCCCTGATATACAGCTGCCTACCCCCTTGGTAAGTGCAGGTCCTAAATGAGCTTTTTTCTCTGTTGCCTCACCACTATCCAGATTCTTTTGGGGAGTTACCAGTACAGTACCCATACCAGGAAGTACTTAATTTATTAAGCTACTGCTTTTCTTAATCTCTGTGGAGATATTGACTGATAAACAGCTACCTACGCAGCATGTTCATGTCGTTCCTAACTGATCTTTTATCTCTCTCCCCTCACCAAAAATCAGATTCTTCTGAGGAGTTCCCAGTACATTATCCTTTCACCTGTGTAATTACCTTAACAAGCTCCAACTGTTTTTATTCTCAGAAGGTTTACTCCCTGATATACCGCTGCCTACCCCCTTCGTAAGCGCAGGTCCTAAATGAGCATTTTCTCTGTTCCCTTACCACTATCCAGATTCTTTTGGGGAGTTACCAGTACAGTAACCATACCAGGAACTACTTAATTTATTAAGCTACTGCTTTTCTTAATCTCAGTGGAGATATTTACTGACAAACAGTTACCTACGCAGCATGTTCATGTCGTTCCTAAATGAGCTTTTATCTCTCTCCCTTCACCACAAATCAGATTCTTCTGAGGAGTTCCCAGTACATTATCCTTTCCCCTGTGTAATTACCTTAACAAGCTCCAGCTGTTTTTATTCTCAGAAGGTTTACTCCCTGATATACAGCTGCCTACCCCCTTCGTAAGTGCAGGTCCTATATGAGCTTTTTTCTCTGTTCCCTCACCACAATCCAGATTCTTTTGGGGAGTTACCAGTACAGTAATAATACCAGGAAGTACTTTATTTATTAAGCTACTGCTTTTCTTAATCTCAGTGGAGATATTTACTGATAAACAGCTATGTACGCAGCATGTTCATGTCGTTCCTAAATGAGCTTTTATCTCTCTCCCCTCACCACAAATCAGATTCTTCTGAGGAGTTCCCAGTACATTATCCTTTCCCCTGTGTAGTTACCTTGACAAGCTCCAGCTGTTTTTTTTCTCAGAAGGTTTACTCCCTGATATACAGCTGCCTACCCCCTTCGTAATCGCAGGTCCTAAATGAGCTTTTTTCTCTTTTCCCTCACTGTGGTGACTGCTTTCTCTGCTCCGGCTCAAATGCTTATTCCTTTCTCTCTTATTACCCTCGTATCGTCCTCTCCCCCAACCCTCGGCCTGCAGGTCTGTCAGGGTGAGACGTAGGGGCGTCTCCGTCCTGGCGTGCGCGCGACCCGAGTGGCAATGTGACCGTTATCCTACCCTGGGAGCTACGGACATAGACCACGGGTCAGCTTCTGAGAGCGAACTAACTTTATTGAGAGAGGGACAAGGGGAGATGATCCGGGGAAGGAGGTTGGCCAGGATTCCCATAGGCCATGAGCTGTCAGGTGACCTCCAAGGGGCTGGTCACTTGACCTCCAAGGGGCTATGTCACTCTGAGCGCGCCAAACCAGGGCGGGGCTGGTAGGCGCCAGGCTGGCTGCTAGCTAAGTCGGGGGTCTCTTTGCCCGACCGGTTTCTCCGGATTCCAATGTAGAGAGGATGGAAAAGCCGCATTCCCCAGCTGTGGGAGGTGCCTCAGGCCCCTTCCATCTAGGGGGGAAGATGGACCCCAACATCTGCCTCTTTTATATTTTTTTTTTCGAACAACAGGAGGCGCCCTACTCGAGAGCACGCCATGTCTTAGGTTGCCCCCCCCCAAGGGGAGTCTTACCCGTCTCGGGCTAACGCCCTAGCTCTGCAGGCTGACCTTCCTGCCGGGCTGGCGGGCCCGATGAGAGGCCTTGGGGGAGAGTAGGATTGGCATTCGAAAGAAAGCCTGATAATTTTTCCGGTGCCGGCGGACCTTACTGAGCAGCAGGTCCTAGGGTTTGAGTGATGAGCCTCTTGGGGTTCTTATATGGCTAAAAGGCCAAAGGCCACTTGGTACCTAGACAGCTCTGGTCCATCGCTAACAACAAGAGACCCAATGTAAACATAAGGTAAATGGGAGCATAAAGCAGACATGAGCATAAGCAATCGTAATACAAGGCAAATGCAAACATGAGCAACTGTAACACATGAGCAATTGTAACACATGAGTGATTACAACAAGGCACAAGGCAATGGAGGGTCTCTTATCGGGGTCAGTCCACGGAAAACAGGAATTCTGGTCCAGTCTGGTGTCGCTCGAGGTAGCACAGGTGGCTCTTCCTTCCCCGCTGGTGAGGTAGAGGGGCAGGTTCAGGTCCTGGTGATGTGGCAGCCAGGATGCTGGTAACTTAACAACTGAGGTTAGTAAACACTTCACAGTAAACATTGCAGCAAGGTGCCAATACCTTACTTATTATAAACATTTATAATAAAACATTAAAGTGTCCAAGTCCTTTAGCTCCTATTTCCCTCCAATGGGGACCCCTGAGATAAGCAGCAAAGGGGGGAGCGAAAGAGAGGGACAACCGTGCAAAATTTCCCTTTGGTCCTTGTGCAAGGCTGTGGGCCACGCTGCCACAGCAAACTTTACTCCAAAGGTCGTCAGGCAGGGTCCAGGGAAGAAACAGGGCCGACAATGGGTCCAGGTCCATCGCTGGTGCAGGCAGGCTTTCCCGTTTCTCCTTAGAAAATTCCACCTCGGTCTTTGCTTTCCTGAGAGGAAACAAGGGGAGACATCCCTCAAGGGCAGGTGCCCTTGGGTGGTCATTCTGTTGGACAATATTTTACATCTCTAGCTGGTATCCAGATTGGATTCGGTTCCCCAGTAGGGAAGACGCAGGCGAATCCCCTTCCTGCGCTGATAATTGGGTCGGGCCCACGCCACGCCCCTGTCAGAGAATCCTTCCACCGGGCCTCCACTTTTAAGTAGGGTGTTTGGCTTGACCAGTGTCTCTGGAAAGCCGACAGAGGTTGGTCCTTAGAGAAATTTAAAATATTCAATGTAAACAACGCTGTCCTCAGCTGGTCCTGGGGGCTTCTCCCCCCTTTTTGTTTTAATAATTGATCCTTCAGGGTCCTATTATGCCTCTCAATTATGGCTTGACCCTTTGGGTTATAAGGTATTCCAGTGGTATGTTTAATATTCCACATTGAAAAAATGCCTGTAAAGGCTTACTGGTGAAACAAGGTCCATTATCTGTTTTAACCTGTAAAGGCAGTCCTAGGATAGCAAAACATTGTAAGAAGTGGCTTTCAGCATGCCGTGCTCTTTCACCGGTATGCAGAGAGGCCCAACATGCACCGGAGCAGGTGTCAATGGACATAAATATATATTTTAGCCTTCCAAAGGGGGTGTAATGGGTCACATCAGTCTGCCAAATTAAGTTGGGTCTTAAACCTCTTGAATTCACACCTGGAGATTGTAAGAGAGGGACTTGCACGAAAGGCATACATGATTTGCAAGTCCTTATAATCTTTTTTAAGTCTTTTATAGGAATTGAAGGAAATCTCTGATGTAACCCTCTCCAATTTAAGTGAGTATGCTCATGAAGCCCTTTGGCCATTTGGAGGTTTTGAGGTTGTACAATGGCCAGAGCTATGATGGTTCCATTAGTGGCCAGCTGGTCAGCCATACGATTACCTTGTGCCAGGTCCCCAGGCAGTCCTTGGTGTCCACGAAGGTGCTGTAAAAAAATAGGCTCACTCCGCTCTTTTAACAGAGACCTGACTTGGATCATCAGAGGAGTGATTGGGTTCCATCCAACTTGATATGTGAACACACTAGGTTGGGTAGCAAATTAACCACATATAGACTATCAGAGAACAAGTTCATTGGCTGTTTAACATGGGTCAGTGCCAAGGCGACTGCATACAACTCTTTAAATTGTGCAGAGCCAGTGACGGCTTCAAAGTAATGGGTGTTATCTTTCCCACCGGCAGGGGGCGAGGCGGAGCGCACCACTACGGCAGAGCCGGCTCGCCCACCATCTGTAAAGACATTGGCAGCCTTGACAAGAGGCTTGGTAGAGAAAAGCACAGGGGGTGTCCATTGTAGCCTGGAAAATGAGGTCACCCATTTTGAAGTGCCATAGTGGCAATCTATCTTACCCATAAAGCCCTCCAGGGCACTAGACACACGTGAATTATTTCTCCTGACCCATTCAAAATCTGACAACCGGTAGGGAATAGTTAGCACGTCAGGATCTCTTCCATAATGTCTCAGGGAAGTATCCCTGCCCTTAATTACCAAGTCAGCTAGCTGGTCTAACTGGGAATAAACTCTGGGAGCTCCTCCCACTGATGCGTGCACCCACTGAAGGGGCTCGCCTGATTGTGTAATTGCAGCTGAAGAAATTTCGGATCCGGGGAGGATCCAAAGGCAAAGTGGGCACTTAGGCTTGTAGCGTGCCAGCTGTGCCTTATTTAAGGCCAATTGGATTTTCTGGAAGGCTGTTTGGAGTGATGGAGTTATTGTAATAACATCAGTGGGCGCTTTGCCCTTCAAAGAGTCATGGAGCGGTAACAGCTCCTCTGTAGGCAGTTGAAGCCAGGATCTTAGCCAATTAATTTCACCTAACAGTCTTTGCATCTCCACCAGAGTATAAGTTGCCTGGAAGGATAACTGGGGCTTGAGTGGGCATACAGAGTCTAATTTAAGCTCTGCCCCCAAGATCTTGAAGGGGTATACTTTCTGAACCTTGTCACTGGCTATACGCAGCCCTCCTCTTTGAAGGAGTGTTTGGGCCTTGCTATAGGCCAAATCTAGCACATGGGCATCTGCTGATCCAATAATAATGTTGTCCAATTAAATGCATATGGTCCGATCTGCTCCTGTATTAATTAAGAATCGGAACTTTTTTCCAAATATCATGATTACTGTCTCTGGCAATAGGGACTGCCCAGCAAGGGGCTTTAGGCTGTTTATTGCCTTGGTTGGTGGGAAATCTGAGAGTCAGGCTGTAAAGTAGATGTTTTGTCCAGGACGCGTTCGGCCTGCCTCTCTCAAAAACCATCCTCCTGCACTCATGAAAATCTGTAGCTTCAAGGCCTCTGAATTTAAAAGTGGCCAGGCCAGTTTTTTTTTTTGCTGCGGGGCGCCGCCAGCGCCACAGAAAAGCGGCTCAGGGTTGCCGAAATCTGCATATGTATAGAGTCAAGCTGAGCCTCACATGGGGGAGGGCTAGCAAGCCTGCGGCTGCTCTGTTCATCTCCTGCCAGCCGTGGCTTTGGATTCCTGGGTACCGAACGAGCTTTCGTCCCAGGGCTTCTCGCGGAGTAGGGCATTGGGGCCCCCTCCAGATCAAAATTCCCTCTGGATACCTTTTCCTGAATCCAGGGACT
>NW_025961824.1:0-46714 GCF_023159225.1 Perognathus longimembris pacificus | reverse complement strand
GTGGAGTAAACTTTCTGAGAATAAAAACAGCTGGATCTTGTTAAAGAATTACACAGGGGAAAGGATAATGTACTGGGAACTCCGCACAGAAGAATCTGATTTGTGGTGAGGGCAGAGAGATAAAAGCTCATTTAGGAACGACATGAACATGCTGCGTAGGGAGCTGTTTATCAGTAAATATCTCCACTGAGATTAAGAAAATCAGTAGCTTAATAAATTAACTACTTCCTGGTATGGTTACTGTACTGGTAACTCCGCAACAGAATCTGGATTGTGGTGAGGGAACAGAGAAAAAAGCTCATTTAGGACCTGCACTTACGAAGGGGGTAGGCAGCTGTATATCAGGGAGTAAACCTTCTGAGAATAAAAACAGCTGAGCTTGTTAAGGTAATTACACCGGGGAAAGGATAATGTACTGGGAACTCCTCAGAAGAATCTGATTTGTGGTGAGGGCAGAGAGATAAAACTCATTTAGGAACGACATGAACATGCTGCGTAGGTAGCTGTTTATCAGAAATATCTCCACTGAGATTAAGAAAAGCAGTAGCTTAATAAATTAAGTACTTCCTGGTATGGTTACTGTACTGGTAACTCCCCAAAAGAATCTGGATATGGTGAGGGAACCAGAGAAAAAAGCTCATTTAGGACCTGCACTTACGAAGGGGGTAGGCAGTTGTATATCAGGGAGTAAACCTCTGAGAATAAAAACAGCTGGAGCTTGTTAACGTAATTACACAGGGGAAAGGATAATGTACTGGAACTCCTCAGAAGTATCTGATTTGTGGTGAGGGCAGAGAGATAAAAGCTCATTTAGGAACGACATGAACATGCTGCGTAGGTAGCTGTTTATCAGTAAATATCTCCACTGAGATTAAGAAAAGCTGTAGCTTAATAAATTAAGTACTTCCTGGTATGGTTACTGTACTGGTAACTCCCCTAAAGAATCTGGATTGTGGTGAGGGAACAGAGAAAAAAGCTCATTTAGGACCTGCACTTACGAAGGGGGTATTCAGCTGTATATCAGGGAGTAAACCTTCTGAGAATAAAAACAGCTGGAGCTTGTTAAGGTAATTACACAGTGGAAAGGATAATGTACTGGAAACTCCTCAGAAGAATCTGATTTGTGGTGAGGGCAGAGAGATAAAAGCTCATTTAGGAACGACATGAACATGCTGCGTAGGTAGCTGTTTATCAGTAAATATCTCCACTGAGATTAAGAAAAGCAGTAGCTTATAAATTAAGTACTTCCTGGTTATGGTTACTGTACTGGTAACTCCCAAAAGAATCTGGATTGTGGGGAGGGAACAGAGAAAAAAGCTCATTTAGGACCTGCACTTACGAAGGGGGTAGGCAGCTGTATATGAGGGAGTAAACCTTCTGAGAATAAAAACAGCTGGAGCTTGTAAAGGTTATTACACAGGGGAAAGGATAATGTACTGGGAACTCCTCAGAAGAATCTGATTTGTGTGAGGGCAGAGAGATAAAAGCTCATTTAGGAACGACATGAACATGCTGCGTAGGTAGCTGTTTATCAGTAAATATCTCCACTGAGATTAAGAAAAGCAGAAGCTTAATAAATTAAGTACTTCCTGGTATGGTTACTGTACTGGTAACTCCCCAAAAGAATCTGGATTGTGTTGAGGGAACAGAGAAAAAAGCTCATTTAGGACCTGCACTTACGAAGGGGGTAGGCAGCTGTATATCAGGGACTAAACCTTCTGAGAATAAAAACAGCTGGAGCTAGTTAAGGTAATTACGCAGGGGAAAGGATAATGTACTGGAACTCCTCAGAAGAATCTGATTTGTGGTGAGGGGAGAGAGATAAAAGCTCATTTAGGAACGACATGAACATGCTGCGTAGGTAGCTGTTTATCAGTAAATATCTCCACTGAGATTAAGAAAAGCAGTAGCTTAATAAATTAAGTACTTCCTGGTATGGTTACTGTACTGGTAACTCCCCAAAAGAATCTGGATTGTGGTGAGGGAACAGAGAAAAAAGCTCATTTAGGACCTGCACTTACGAAGGGGGTAGGCAGCTGTATATCAGGGACTAAACCTTCTGAGAATAAAAAACAGCTGGAGCTTGTTAAGGTAATTACACAGGGGAAAGGATAATGTACTGGAACTCCTCAGAAGAATCTGATTTGTGGTGAGGGAGAGAGATAAAAGCTCATTTAGGAACGACATGAACATGCTGCGTAGGTAGCTGTTTATCAGTAAATATCTCCACTGAGATTAAGAAAAGCAGTAGCTTAATAAATTAAGTACTTCCTGGTATGGTTACTGTACTGGTAACTCCCCAAAAGAATCTGGATTGTGGTGAGGGAACAGAGAAAAAAAGCTCATTTAGGACCTGCACTTACGAGGGGGTAGGCAGCTGTATATCAGGGACTAAACCTTCTGAGAATAAAAACAGCTGGAGCTTGTTAAGGTAATTACACAGGGGAAAGGATAATGTACTGGGAACTCCTCAGAAGAATCTGATTTGTGGTGAGGGGAGAGAGATAAAAGCTCATTTAGGAACGACATGAACATGCTGCGTAGGTAGCTGTTTATCAGTAAATATCTCCACTGAGATTAAGAAAAGCAGTAGCTTAATAAATTAAGTACTTCCTGGTATGGTTACTGTACTGGTAACTCCCCAAAAGAATCTGGATTGTGGTGAGGGAACAGAGAAAAAAGCTCATTTAGGACCTGCACTTACGAAGGGGGTAGGCAGCTGTATATCAGGGACTAAACCTTCTGAGAATAAAAACAGCTGGAGCTTGTTAAGGTAATTACACAGGGGAAAGGATAATGTACTGGGAACTCCTCAGAAGAATCTGATTTGTGGTGAGGGGAGAGAGATAAAAGCTCATTTAGGAACGACATGAACATGCTGCGTAGGTAGCTGTTTATCAGTAAATATCTCCACTGAGATTAAGAAAAGCAGTAGCTTAATAAATTAAGTACTTCCTGGTATGGTTACTGTACTGGTAACTCCCAAAAGAATCTGGATTGTGGTGAGGGAACAGAGAAAAAAGCTCATTTAGGACCTGCACTTACGATGGGGTAGGCAGCTGTATATCAGGGAGTAAACCTTCTTAGAATAAAAACAGCTGGAGCTTGTTAAGGTAATTACACAGGGGAAAGTATAATGAACTGGGAACTCATCAGAAGAATCTGATTTGTGGTGAGGGGAGAGAGATAAAAGCTCATTTAGGAACGACATGAACATGCTGCGTAGGTAGCTGTTTATCAGTAAATATCTCCACTGAGATTAAGAAAAGCAGTAGCTTAATAAATTAAGTACTTCCTGGTATGGCTACTGTACTGGTAACTCCCCAAAGGAATCTAGATTGTGGTGAGGGAACAGAGAAAAAAGCTCATTTAGGACCTGCACTTACGAAGGGGTAGGCAGCTGTATATCAGGGAGTAAACCTTCTGAGAATAAAAACAGCTGGAGCTGTTAAGGTAATTACACAGGGGAAAGGATAATGTACTGGGAACTCCTCAGAAGAATCTGATTTGTGGTGAGGGGAGAGAGATAAAAGCTCATTTAGGAACGACATGAACATGCTGCGTAGGTAGCTGTTTATCAGTAAATATCTCCACTGAGATTAAGAAAAGCAGTAGCTTAATAAATTAAGTACTTCCTGGTATGGTTACTGTACTGGTAACTCCCCAAAAGAATCTGGATGTGGTGAGGGAACAGAGAAAAAAGTCATTTAGGACCTGCACGTACGAAGGGGGTAGGCAGCTGTATATCAAGGAGTAAATCTTTGAGAATAAAAACACCTGGAGCTTGTTAAGGTCATTATACAGGGGAAAGGATAATGTACTGGAAACTCCTAAGAATCTGATTTGTGGTGAGGGGAGAGAAATAAAAGCTCATTTAGGAACGACATGAACATGCTGCGTTGGTAGCTGTTTATCAGTAAATATCTCCACTGAGATTAAGAAAAGCAGTAGCTTAATAAATTAAGTACTTCCTGGTATGGTTACTGTACTGGTAACTCCCCAAAAGAATCTAGATTGTGGTGAGGGAACAGAGAAAAAAACTCATTTAGGACCTGCACTTACGCAGGGGTAGGCAGCTGTATATCAGGGAGTAAAACTTCTGAGAATAAAAACAGCTGGAGCTTGTTAAGGTAATTACACAGGGGAAAGGATAATGTACTGGGAACTCCTCAGAAGAATCTGATTTGTGGTGAGGGGAGAGAGATAAAATCTCATTTAGGAACGACATGAACATGCTGCGTAGGTAGCTGTTTATCAGTAAATATCTCCACTGAGATTAAGAAAAGCAGTAGCTTAATAAATTAAGTACTTCCTGGTATGGTTACTGTACTGGTAACTGCCCAAAAGAATCTGGATTGTGGTGAGGGAACAGAGAAAAAAGCTCATTTAGGACCTGCACTTACGAAGGGGGTAGGCATCTGTATATCAGGGAGTAAACCTTCTGGGAATAAAAACAGCTGGAACTTGTTAAGGAAATTACACAGGGGAAAGGATAATGTACTGGGAACTCCTCAGAAGAATCTGATTTGTGGTGAGGGGAGAGAGATAAAAGCTCATTTAGGAAGGACATGAACATGCTGAGTAGGTAGCTGTTTATCAGTAAATATCTCCACTGAGATTAAGAAAAGCAGTAGCTTAATAAATTAAGTACTTCCTGGTATGGTAACTGTACTGGTAACTCCCCAAAAGAATCTGGATTGTGGTGAAGGAACAGAGAAAAAAGCTCATTTAGGAACTGCACTTACGAAGGGGGTAGGCAGCTGTATATCAGGGAGTAAACCTTCTGAGAATAAAAACAGCTGGAGCTTGTTAAGGTAATTACACAGGGGAAAGGATAATGTACTGGGAACTCCTCAGAAGAATCTGATTTGTGGTGAGGGGAGAGAGATAAAAGCTCATTTAGCAACGACATGAACATGCTGCATACGTAGCTGTTTATCAGTAAATATCTCCACTGAGATTAAGAAATGCAGGAGCTTAATAAATTAAGTACTTCCTGCTATGGATACTGTACTGGTAACTCCGCAAAAGAATCTGGATTGTGGTGAGGGAACAGAGAAAAAAGCTCATTTAGGACCTGCACTTACGAAGGTGGTTGGCAGCTGTATATCAGGGAGTAAACCTTTTGTGAATAAAAACAGCTGGAGCTTGTTAAGGTAATTACACAAGGGGAAAGGATAATGTACGGGGAACTCCTAAGAAGAATCTGATTTGTGGTGAGGGGAGAGAGATAAAAGCTCATTTAGGAACGACATGAACATGCTGCGTAGGTAGCTGTTTATCAGTAAATATCTCCACTGAGATTAAGAAAAGCAGTAGCTTAATAAATTAAGTACTTCCTGGTATGGTTACTGTACTGGTAACTCCCCAAAAGAATCTGGATTGTGGTGAGGGAACAGATAAAAAAGCTCATTTAGGACCTGCACTTACGAAGGGGGTAGGCAGCTGTATATCAGGGAGTAAACCTTCTAGAATAAAAACAGCTGGAGCTTGTTAAGGTAATTACACAGGGGAAAGGTATAATGTACTGGGAACTCATCAGAAGAATCTGATTTGTGGTGAGGGGAGAGAGATAAAAGCTCATTTAGGAACGACATGAACATGCTGCGTAGGTAGCTGTTTATCAGTAAATATCTCCACTGAGATTAAGAAAAGCAGTAGCTTAATAAATTAAGTACTTCCTGTATGGATACTGTACTGGTAACTCCCAAAGAATCTGGATTGTGGTGAGGGAACAGAGAAAAAAGCTCATTTAGGACCTGCACTTACGAAGGGGTTGGCAGCTGTATATCAGGGAGTAAACCTTCTGAGAATAAAAACAGCTGGAGCTTGTTAAGGTAATTACACAGGGGAAAGGATAATGTACTGGGAACTCCTCAGAAGAATCTGATTTGTGGTGAGGGGAGAGAGATAAAAGCTCATTTAGGAACGACATGAACATGCTGCGTAGGTAGCTGTTTATCAGTAAATATCTCCTCTGAGATTAAGAAAAGCAGTAGCTTAATAAATTAAGTACTTCCTGGTATGGTTACTGTACTGGTAACTCCCCAAAAGAATCTGGATTGTGGTGAGGGAACAGAGAAAAAAGCTCATTTAGGACCTGCACTTACGAAGGGGGTAGGCAGCTGTATATCAGGAGTAAATCTTTTGAGAATAAAAACAGCTGGAGCTTGTTAAGGTAATTATACAGGGAAAGGATAATGTACTGGAACTCCAGAAGAATCTGATTTGTGGTGAGGGGAGAGAATAAAAGCTCATTTAGGAACGACATGAACATGGTGCGTGGTAGCTGTTTATCAGTAAATATCTCCACTGAGATTAAGAAAAGCAGTAGCTTAATAAATTAAGTACTTCCTGGTATGGATACTGTACTGGTAACTCCCCAAAGAATCTAGATTGTGGTGAGGGAACAGAGAAAAAAGCTCATTTAGGACCTGCACTTACGCAGGGGTAGGCAGCTGTATATCAGGGAGTAAAACTTCTGAGATAAAAACAGCTGGAGCTTGTTAAGGTAATTACACAGGGAAAGGATAATGTACTGGGAACTCCTCAGAAGAATCTGATTTGTGGTGAGGGAGAGAGATAAAAGCTCATTTAGGAACGACATGAACATGCTGCGTAGGTAGCTGTTTATCAGTAAATATCTCCACTGAGATTAAGAAAAGCAGTAGCTTAATAAATTAAGTACTTCCTGGTATGGTTACTGTACTGGTAACTCCCAAAAGAATCTGGATTGTGGTGAGGGAACAGAGAAAAAAGCTCATTTAGGACCTGCACTTACGAAGGGGGTAGGCAGCTGTATATCAGGGAGTAAACCTTCTGAATAAAAACAGCTGGAACTTGTTAGGAAATTACACAGGGGAAAGGATAATGTACTGGGAACTCCTCAGAAGAATCTGATTTGTGGTGAGGGGAGAGAGATAAAAGCTCATTTAGGAAGGACATGAACATGCTTGCGTAGGTAGCTGTTTATCAGAAATATCTCCACTGAGATTAAGAAAAGCAGTAGCTTAATAAATTAAGTACTTCCTGGTATGGTAACTGTACTGGTAACTCCCCAAAAGAATCTAGATTGTGGTGAGGGAACAGAGAAAAAAGCTCATTTAGGACTGCACTTACGAAGGGGTAGGCAGCTGTATATCAGGGAGTAAACCTTCTGAGAATAAAAACAGCTGGAGCTTGTTAAGGTAATTACACAGGGGAAAGGATAATGTACTGGGAACTCCTCAGAAGAATCTGATTTGTGGTGAGGGGAGAGAGATAAAGCTCATTTAGGAACGACATGAACATGCTGCGTAGGTAGCTGTTTATCAGTAAATATCTCCACTGAGATTAAGAAAAGCAGTAGCTTAATAAATTAAGTACTTCCTGGTATGGTAACTGTACTGGTAACTCCCCAAAAGAATCTGGATTGTGGTGAGGGAACAGAGAAAAAAGCTCATTAGGACCTGCACTTACGAAGGGGTAGGCAGCTGTATATCAGGGAGTAAACCTTCTGAGAATAAAAACAGCTGGAGATTGTTAAGGTAATTACACAGGGAAAGGATAATGTACTGGGAACTCCTAAGAAGAATCTGATTTGTGGTGAGGGGAGAGAGATAAAAGCTCATTTAGGAACGACATGAACATGCTGCATAGGTAGCTGTTTATCAGTAAATATCTCCACTGAGATTAAGAAAAGCAGTAGCTTAATAAATTAAGTACTTCCTGGTATGGTTACTGTACTGGTAACTCCCCAAAAGAATCTGGATTGTGGTGAGGGAACAGAGAAAAAAGCTCATTTAGGACCTGCACTTACGAAGGGGGTAGGCAGCTGTATATCAGGGAGTAAACCTTCTGAGAATAAAAACAGCTGGAGCTTGTTAAGGTAATTATACAGGGGAAAGGATAATGTACTGGGAACTCCCCAGAAGAATCTGATTTGTGGTGAGGGGAGAGAGATAAAAGCTCATTTAGGAACGACATGAACATGCTGCGTAGGTAGCTGTTTATCAGTAAATATCTCCACTGAGAATAAGAAAGCAGGAGCTTAATAAATTAAGTACTTCCTGGTATGGATACTGTACTGGTAACTCCCAAAAGAATCTGGATTGTGGTGAGGGAACAGAGAAAAAAGCTCATTTAGGACCTGCACTTACGAAGGTGGTAGGCAGCTGTATATCAGGGAGTAAACCTTTTGAGAATAAAAACAGCTGAGCTTGTTAAGGTAATTACACAGGGAAAGGATAATGTACGGGAACTCCTAAGAAGAATCTGATTTGTGGTGAGGGGAGAGAGATAAAAGCTCATTTAGGAACGACATGAACATGCTGCGTAGGTAGCTGTTTAATCAGTAAATATCTCCACTGAGATAAGAAAAGCAGTAGCTTAATAAATTAAGTACTTCCTGGTATGGTTACTGTACTGGTAACTCCCCAAAAGAATCTGGATTGTGGTGAGGGAACAGAGAAAAAAGCTCATTTAGGACCTGCACTTACGAAGGGGGTAGGCAGCTGTATATCAGGGAGTAAACCTTCTGAGAATAAAAACAGCTGGAGCTTGTTAAGGTAATTACACAGGGGAAAGGATAATGTACTGGGAACTCCCCAGAAGAATCTGATTTGTGGTGAGGGGAGAGAGATAAAAGCTCATTAGGAACGACATGAACATGCTGCATAGGTAGCTGTTTATCAGTAAATATCTCCACTGAGATTAAGAAAGCAGTAGCTTAATAAATTAAGTACTTCCTGTATGGTACTGTACTGGTAACTCCCAAAAGAATCTGGATTGTGGTGAGGGAACAGAGAAAAAAGCTCATTTAGGACCTGCACTTACGAAGGGGGTGGCAGCTGTATATCAGGGAGTAAACCTTCTGAGAATAAAAACAGCTGGAGCTGTTAAGGTAATTACACAGGGGAAAGGATAATGTACTGGGAACTCCTCAGAAGAATCTGATTTTGTGGTGAGGGAGAGAGATAAAAGCTCATTTAGGAACGACATGAACATGCTGCATATGTAGCTGTTTATCAGTAAATATCTCCACTGAGATTAAGAAAAGCAGTAGCTTAATAAATTAACACTTCCTGGTATGGATACTGTACTGGTAACTCCCCAAAAGAATCTGGATTGTGGTGAGGGAACAGAGAAAAAAGCTCATTTAGGAACGACATGACATGCTGATAGGTAGCTGTTTATCAGTAAATTCTCCACTGAGATTAAGAAAAGCGTAGCTTAATAAATTAAGTATTCCTAGGGGTATGGATACTGTACTGGTAACTCCCCAAAAGAATCTGGATTGTGGTGAGGGAACAGAGAAAAAGCTCATTTAGGAACGACATGAACATGCTGCGTAGGTAGCTGTTTATCAGTAAATATCTCCACTGAGATTAAGAAAAGCAGTAGCTTAATAAATTAAGTAATTCCTGGTATGGATACTGTACTGGTAACTCCCAAAGAATCTGGATTGTGGTGAGGGAACAGAGAAAAAAGCTCATTTAGACATGCAATTACGAAGGGGGTAGGCAGTTGTATATCAGGGAGTAAACCTTCTGAGAATAAAAACAGCTGGAGCTTGTTAAGGTAATTACACAGGGGAAAGGAGAATGTACTGGTAACTCCTCCGAAGAATCGATTTGTGGTGAGGGAGAGAATGAAAGCTCATTTAGGAACGACATGAACATGTTGCGTAGGTAGCTGTTTATCAGTAAATATCCCACTGAGATTAAGAAAAGCAGTAGCTTAATAAATTAAGTAATTCCTGGTATGGTTACTGTACTGGTAACTCCCCAAAAGAATCTGGATTGTGGTGAGGGAACAGAGAAAAAAGCTCATTTAGGACCTGCACTTACGAAGGGGGTAGGCAGCTGTATATCAGGGAGTAAACCTTCTGAGAATAAAAACAGCTGGAGCTTGTTAAGGTAATTACACAGGGGAAAGGATAATGTACTGGGAACTCCTCAGAAGAATCTGATTTGTGGTGAGGGGAGAGATATAAAAGCTCATTTAGGAACGACATGAACATGCTGCGTAGGTAGCTGTTTATCAGTAAATATCTCCACTGAGATTAAGAAAAGCAGTAGCTTAATAAATTAAGTAATTCCTGGTATGGTTACTGTACTGGTAACTCCCCAAAAGAATCTGGATTGTGGTGAGGGAACAGAGAAAAAAGCTCATTTAGGACCTGCACTTACGAAGGGGGTAGGCAGTTGTATATCAGGGAGTAAACATTCTGAGAATAAAAACAGCTGGAGCTTGTTAAGGTAATTACACAGGTGAAAGGATAATGTACTGGGAACTCCTCAGAAGAATCTGATTTGTGGTGAGGGGAGAGAGATAAAAGCTCATTTAGGAACGACATGAACATGCTGCGTAGGTAGCTGTTTATCAGTAAATATCTCCACTGAGATTAAGAAAAGCAGTAGCTTAATAAATTAAGTAATTCCTGGTATGGTTACTGTACTGGTAACTCCCCAAAAGAATCTGGATTGTGGTGAGGGAACAGAGAAAAAAGCTCATTTAGACCTGCATTACGAAGGGGGTAGGCAGTTGTATATCAGGGAGTAAACCTTCTGAGAATAAAAACAGCTGGAGCTTGTTAAGGTAATTACACAGGGAAAGGATAATGTACTGGGAACTCCTCCGAAGAATCTGATTTGTGGTGAGGGAGAGAGATAAAAGCTCATTTAGGAACGACATGAACATGCTGCGTAGGTAGCTGTTTATCAGTAAAATCTCCACTGAGATTAAGAAAAGCAGTAGCTTAATAAATTAAGTACTTCCTGGTATGGTTACTGTACTGGTAACTCCCCAAAAGAATCTGGATTGTGGTGAGGGGACAGAGAAAAAAGCTCATTTACGACCTGCACTTACGAAGGGGGTAGGCAGCTGTATATCAGGGAGTAAACCTTCTGAGAATAAAAACAGCTGGAGCTTGTTAAGGTAATTACACAGGGGAAAGGATAATGTACTGGGAACTCCTCAGAAAGAATCTGATTTGTGGTGAGGGGAGAGAGATAAAAGCTCATTTAGGAACGACATGAACATGCTGCGTAGGTAGCTGTTTATCAGTAAATATCTCCACTGAGATTAAGAAAAGCAGTAGCTTAATAAATTAGTACTTCTGGTATGGTTACTGTACTGGTAACTCCCCAAAAGAATCTGGATTGTGGTGAGGGAACAGAGAAAAAGCTCATTTAGGACATGCACTTACGAAGGGGGTAGGCAGCTGTATATCAGGGAGTAAATCTTCTGAGAATAAAAACAGCTGGAACTTGTTAAGGTAATTACACAGGGGAAAGGATAATGTACTGGGAACTCCTCAGAAGAATCTGATTTGTGGTGAGGGGAGAGAGATAAAAGCTCATTTAGGAACGACATGAACTTGCTGCGTAGGTAGCTGTTTATCAAGTAAATATC
Source organism: Perognathus longimembris pacificus (assembly GCF_023159225.1). Taxonomy (NCBI): domain Eukaryota; kingdom Metazoa; phylum Chordata; class Mammalia; order Rodentia; family Heteromyidae; genus Perognathus; species Perognathus longimembris. The sequence continues at coordinate 35,320 of NW_025961824.1, read as the reverse complement.
TCCACTGAGATTAAGAAAAGCAGTAGCTTAATAAATTAAGTACTTCTGGTATGGTTACTGTACTGGTAACTCCCTAAAAGAATCTGGATTGTGGTGAGGGAACAGAGAAAAAAGCTCATTTAGGACCTGCACTTACGAAGGGGGTAGGCAGCTGTATATCAGTGATAAACCTTCTGAGAATAAAAACAGCTGGAGCTTGTTAAGGTAATTACACAGGGGAAAGGATAATGTACTGGGAACTCCTCAGAAGAATCTGATTTGTGGTGAGGGAGAGAGATAAAAGCTCATTTAGGAACGACATGAACATGCTGCATAGGTAGCTGTTTATCAGTAAATATCTCCATGAGATTAAGAAAAGCAGTAGCTTAATAAATTAAGCACTTCTGGTATGGTTACTGTACTGGTAACTCCCAAAAGAATCTGGATTGTGGTGAGGGAACAGAGAAAAAAGCTCATTTAGGACCTGCACTTACGAAGGGGGTAGGCAGCTGTATATCAGGGAGTAAACCTACTGAGAATAAAAACAGCTGGAGCTGGTTAAGGTAATTACACAGGGGAAAGGATAATGTACTGGGAACTCCTCAGAAGAATCTGATTTGTGGTGAGGGAGAGAGATAAAAGCTCATTTAGGAACGACATGAACATGCTGCATAGGTAGCTGTTTATCAGTAAATATCTCCACTGAGATTAAGAAAAGCAGTAGCTTAATAAATTAAGTACTTCCTGGTATGGATACTGTACTGGTAACTCCCCAAAAGAATCTGGATTGTGGTGAGGGAACAGAGAAAAAAGCTCATTTAGGAACGACATGACATGCTGCATACGTAGCAGTTTATCAGTAAATATCTCCACTGAGATTAAGAAAAGCGTAGCTTAATAAATTAAGTATTCCTAGGGGTATGGATACTGTACTGGTAACTCCCCAAAAGAATCTGGATTGTGGTGAGGGAACAGAGAAAAAAGCTCATTTAGGAACGACATGAACATGCTGCGTAGGTAGCTGTTTATCAGTAAATATCTCCACTGAGATTAAGAAAAGCAGTAGCTTAATAAATTAAGTACTTCCTGGTATGGTTACTGTACTGGTAACTCCCCAAAAGAATCTGGATTGTGGTGAGGGAACAGAGAAAAAAGCTCATTTAGGACCTGCACTTACGAAGGGGGTAGCAGCTGTATATCAGGGAGTAAACCTTCTGAGAATAAAAACAGCTGTAGCTTGTTAAGGTAATTACACAGGGGAAAGGATAATGTACTGGAACTCCTCAAAGAATCTGATTTGTGGTGAGGGGAGAGAATAAAAGCTCATTTAGGAACGACATGAACATGCTGCTAGGTAGCTGTTTATCAGTAAATATCTCCACTGAGATTAAGAAAAGCAGTAGCTTAATAAATTAAGTAATTCCTGGTATGGTTACGGTACTGGTAACTCCCCAAAAGAATCTGGATTGTGGTGAGGGAACAGAGAAAAAAGCTCATTTAGGACCTGCACTTACGAAGGTGGTAGGCAGCTGTATATCAGGGAGTAAACCTTCTGAGAATAAAAACAGCTGGAGCTTGTTAAGGTAATTACACAGGGGAAAGGATAATGTACTGGAACTCCTCAGAAGAATCTGATTTGTGGTGAGGGGAGAGAGATAAAAGCTCATTTAGGAACGACATGAACATGCTGCGTAGGTAGCGTTTATCAGTAAATATCTCCACTGAGATTAAGAAAAGCAGTAGCTTAATAAATTAAGTAATTCCTGGTATGGTTACTGTACTGGTAACTCCCAAAAGAATCTGGATTGTGGTGAGGGAACAGAGAAAAAAGCTCATTTAGGACCTGCACTTACGAAGGGGGTAGGCAGTTGTATATCAGGGAGTAAACATTCTGAGAATAAAAACAGCTGGAGCTTGTTAAGGTAATTACACAGGGGAAAGGATAATGTACTGGGAACTCCTCAGAAGAATCTGATTTGTGGTGAGGGGAGAGATATGAAAGCTCATTTAGGAACGACATGAACATGCTGCGTAGGTAGCTGTTTATCAGTAAATATCTCCACTGAGATTAAGAAAAGCAGTAGCTTAATAAATTAAGTAATTCCTGGTATGGTTACTGTACTGGTAACTCCCCAAAAGAATCGGATTGTGGTGAGGGAACAGAGAAAAAAGCTCATTTAGGACCTGCACTTACGAAGGGGGTAGGCAGTGTATATCAGGGAGTAAACCTTCTGAGAATAAAAACAGCTGGACTTGTTAAGGTAATTAACAGGGGAAAGGATAATGTACTGGGAACTCCTCAGAAGAATCTGATTTGTGGTGAGGGAGAGATATAAAGCTCATTTAGGAACGACATGAACATGCTGCGTACGTAGCTGTTTATCAGTAAATATCTCCACTGAGATTAAGAAAAGCAGTAGCTTAATAAATTAAGTATTTCCTGGTATGGTTACTGTACTGGTAACTCCCCAAAAGAATCTGGATTGTGGTGAGGGAACAGAGAAAAAAGCTCATTTAGGACCTGCACTTACGCAGGGGGTAGGCAGCTGTATATCAGGGAGTAAACCTTCTGAGAATAAAAACAGCTGGAGTTTGTTAAGGTAATTACACAGGGGAAAGGATAATGTACTGGGAACTCCTCAGAAGAATCTGATTTGTGGTGAGGGGAGAGATAAAAGCTCATTTAGAACGACATGAACATGCTGCGTAGGTAGCTGTTTATCAGTAAATATCTCCACTGAGATTAAAAAGCAGTAGCTTAATAATTTAAGTAATTCCTTGGTATGGTTACTGTACTGGTAACTCCCCAAAAGAATCTGGATTGTGGTGAGGGAACATAGAAAAAAGCTCATTTAGGACCTGCATTACGAAGGGGGTAGGCAGCTGTATATCAGGGAGTAAACCTTCTGAGAATAAAAACAGCTGGAGCTTGTTAAGGTAATTACACAGGGGAAAGGATAATGTACTGGGAACTCCTCCGAAGAATCTGATTTGTGGTGAGGGAGAGAGATAAAAGCTCATTTAGGAACGACATGAACATGCTGCGTAGGTAGCTGTTTATCAGTAAAATCTCCACTGAGATTAAGAAAAGCAGTAGCTTAATAAATTAAGTAATTCCTGGTATGGTTACTGTACTGGTAACTCCCCAAAAGAATCTGGATTGTGGTGAGGGAACAGAGAAAAAAGCTCATTTAGGACCTGCACTTACGAAGGGGGTAGGCAGCTGTATATCAGGGAGTAAATCTTCTGAGAATAAAAACACCTGGAGCTTGTTAAGGTAATTACAAAGGGGAAAGGATAATGTACTGGGAACTCCTCAGAAGAATCTGATTGTGGTGAGGGAGACAGAATAAAAGCTCATTTAGGAACGACATGAACATGCTGCATAGGTAGCTGTTTATCAGTAAAATCTCCACTGAGATTAAGAAAGCAGTAGATTAATAAATTAAGTACTTCCTGGTATGGATACTGTACTGGTAACTCCCCAAAAGAATCTGGATTGTGGTGAGGGAACAGAGAAAAAAGCTCATTTAGAACGACATGAACATACTGCGTAGGTAGCTGTTTATCAGTAAATATCTCCATGAGATTAAGAAAAGCAGTAGCTTAATAAATTAAGTACTTCCTGTATATTACTGTACTGGTAACTCCCCAAAAGAATCTGGATTGTGGTGAGGGGAACAGAGAAAAAAGCTCATTTAGACCTGCACTTACGAAGGGGGTAGGCACCTGTATATCAGGGAGAAACCTTCTGAGAATAAAAACAGCTGGAGCTTGTTAAGGTAATTACACAGGGGAAAGGATAATGTACTGGGACTCCTCAGAAGAATCTGATTTGTGGTGAGGGGAGAGAGATAAAAGCTCATTTAGGAACGACATGAACATGCTGCGTAGGTAGCTGTTTATCAGTAAATATCTCCACTGAGATTAAGAAAAGCAGTAGCTTAATAAATTAAGTACTTCCTGGTATGGTTACTCTACTGGTAACTCCCCAAAAGAATCTGGATTGTGGTGAGGGAACAGAGAAAAAAGCTCATTTAGGACCTGCACTTACGAAGGGGGTAGGCAGCTGTATATCAGGGAGTAAACCTTCTGAGAATAAAAACAGCTGGAGCTGTTAAGCTAATTACACAGGGGAAAGGATAATGTACTGGGAACTCCTCAAAAGAAACTGATTTGTGGTGAGGGGAGAGAGATAAAAGCTCATTTAGGAACGACATGAACATGCTGTGTAGGTAGCTGTTTATCAGTAAATATCTCCACTGAGATTAAGAAATTCAGTAGCTTAATAATTTAAGTACTTCCTGGTATGGTTACTGTACTGGTAACTCCCCAAAAGAATCTGGATTGTGGTGAGGGAACAGAGAAAAAAGCTCATTTAGGAACGACATGAACATGCTGCGTAGGTAGCTGTTTATCAGTAATATCTCCACTGAGATTAAGAAAAGCAGTAGCTTAATAAATTAAGTACTTCCTGAAATGGTTACTATGTACTGGGAACTCCCCAAAAGAATCTGGATTTTGGTGAGGGGAACAGAGAAAAAAAGCTCATTTAGGACCTGCACTTATGAAGGTGGTAGGCAGCTGTATATCAGGAAGAATATTCTGAGAATAAAAACAGCTAGAGCTTGTAAATTAAGGTAATTACACAGGGGAAAGGATAATGTACTGGGGTAACTCCTCAGAAGAATCTGATTTGTGGTGAGGGGAGAGAGATAAAAGCTCATTTAGGAACGACATGAACATGCTGCGTAGGTAGCTGTTTATCAGTAGATATCTCCACTGAGATTAAGAAAAGCAGTAGCTTAATAAATTAAGTACTTCCTGGTATGGTTACTGTACTGGTAACTCCCCCAAAGAATCTGGATTGTGGTGAGGGAACAGAGAAAAAAGCTCATTTAGGACCTGCACTTACGAAGGGGTAGGCAGCTGTATATAGGGAGTATCGATTCTGAGAATAAAAACAGCTGGAGCTTGTTAAGGTAATTACACAGGGGAAAGGATAATGTACTGGGAACGCCTCAGAAAGAATCTGATTTGTGGTGAGGGGAGAGAGATAAAAGCTCATTTAGGAACGACATGAACATGCTGCGTAGGTAGCTGTTTATCAGTAAATAATCCACTGAGATTAAGAAAATCAGTAGCTTAATAAATTAAGTACTTCCTGTTATGGTTACTGTACTGGTAACTCCCAAAGAATCTGGATTGTGGTGAGGGAACAGAGAATAAAGCTCATTTAGGACCTGCACTTATGAAGGGGGTAGGCAGCTGTATATCAGGGAGTAAACATTCTGAGAATAAAAACAGCTGGAGCTTGTTAAGGTAATTACACAGGGGAAAGGATAATGTACTGGGAACTCCTCAGAAGAATCTGATTTGATTTGTGGTGAGGGAGAGAGATAAAAGCTCATTTAGGAACGACATGAACATGCTGCGTAGGTAGCTGTTTATCAGTAAATATCTCCACTGAGATTAAGAAAAGCAGTAGCTTAATAAATTAAGTACTTCCTGATATGGATACTGTACTGGTAACTCCCAAAAGAATCTGGATTGTGGTGAGGGAACAGAGAAAAAAGCTCATTTAGGAACGACCTGAACATGCTGCGTAGGTAGCTGTTTATCAGTAAATATCTAAACTGAAATTAAGAAAAGCAGTAGCTTAATAAATTAATACTTCCTGGTATGGTTACTGTACTGGTAACTCCCCAAAAGAATCTGGATTGTGGTGAGGGAACAGAGAAAAAAGCTCATTAGGACCTGCACTTACGAAAGGGGTAGGCAGCTGTATATCAGGGAGTATCATTCTGAGAATAAAAACAGCTGAGCTTGTTAAGGTAATTACTCAGGGGAAAGGATAATGTACTGGGAACTCCTCAGAAGAATCTGATTTGTGGTGAGGGGAGAGAGATAAAAGCTCATTTAGGAACGACATGAACATGCTGCGTAGGTAGCTGTTTATCAGTAAATAATCCACTGAGATTAAGAAAATCAGTAGCTTAATAAATTAAGTACTTCCTGGTATGGTTACTGTACTGGTAACTCCCCAAAAGAATCTGGATTGTGGTGAGGGAACAGAGAAAAAAGCTCATTTAGGACCTGCACTTACGAAGGGGTAGGCAGCTGTATATCAGGGAGTAAACATTCTGAGAATAAAAACAGCTGGAGCTTGTTAAGGTAATTACACAGGGGAAAGGATAATGTACTGGGAACTCCTCAGAAGAATCTGATTTGATTTGTGGTGAGGGGAGAGAGATAAAAGCTCATTTAGGAACGACATGAACATGCTGCGTAGGTAGCTGTTTATCAGTAAATAACTCCACTGAGATTAAGAAAAGCAGTAGCTTAATAAATTAAGTACTTCCTGGTATGGTTACTGTACTGGTAACTCCCCAAAAGAATCTGGATTGTGGTGAGGGAACAGAGAAAAAAGCTCATTTAGGACCTGCACTTACGAAGGGGGTAGGCAGCTGTATATCAGGGAGTAAACCTTCTGAAAATAAAAACAGCTGGAGCTTGTTAAGGTAATTACACAGGGGAAAGGATAATGTACTTGGAACTCCTCAGAAGAATCTGATTTGTGGTGAGGGGAGAGAGATAAAAGCTCATTTAGGAACGAATGAACATGCTGCGTAGGTAGCTGTTTATCAGTAAATATCTCCACTGAGATTAAGAAAAGCAGTAGCTTAATAAATTAAGTACTTCCTGGTATGGTTACTGTACTGGTAACTCCCCAAAAGAATCTGGATTGTGGTGAGGGAACAGAGAAAAAAGCTCATTTAGGACCTGCACTTACGAAGGGGGTAGGTGCTGTATATCAGGGAGTAAACCTTCTGAAAATAAAAACAGCTGGAGCTTGTTAAGGTAATTACACAGGGGAAAGGATAATGTACTTGGAACTCCTCAGAAGAATCTGATTTGTGGTGAGGGGAGAGAGATAAAAGCTCATTTAGGAACGACATGAACATGCTGCGTAGGTAGCTGTTTATCAGTAAATATCTCCACTGAGATTAAGAAAAGCAGTAGCTTAATAAATTAAGTACTTCCTGGTATGGTTACTGTACTGGTAACTTCCCAAAAGAATCTGGATTGTGGCGAAGGAACAGAGAAAAAAGCTCATTTAGGACCTGCACTTACGAAGGGGGTAGGCAGCTGTATATCAGGGAGTAAACCTTCTGAGAATAAAAACAGCTGGAGCTTGTTAAGGTAATTACACAGGGAAAGATAATGTACTGGGAACTCCTCAGAAGAATCTGATTTGTGGTGAGGGGAGAGAGATAAAAGCTCATTTAGAACGACATGAACATGCTGCGTAGGTAGCTGTTTATCAGTAAATATCTCCACTGAGATTAAGAAAAGCAGTAGCTTAATAAATTAAGTACTTCCTGGTATGGTTACTGTACTGGTAACTTCCCAAAAGAATCTGGATTGTGGTGAGGGAACAGAGAAAAAAGCTCATTTAGGACCTGCACTTACGAAGGGGGTAGGCAGCTGTATATCAGGGAGTAAACCTTCTGAGAATAAAAACAGCTGGAGCTTGTTAAGGTAATTACACAGGAAAGTAATGTACTGGGAACTCCTCAGAAGAATCTGATTTGTGGTGAGGGGAGAGAGATAAAAGCTCATTTAGGAACGACATGAACATGCTGCGTAGGTAGCTGTTTATCAGTAAATATCTCCACTGAGATTAAGAAAAGCAGTAGCTTAATAAATTAAGTACTTCCTGGTATGGATACTGTACTGGTAACTCCCCAAAAGAATCTGGATTGTGGTGAGGAACAGAGAAAAAAGCTCATTTAGGAACGACATGAACATGCTGCGTAGGTAGCTGTTTATCAGTAAATATCTCCACTGAGATTAAGAAAAGCAGTAGCTTAATAAATTAAGTACTTCCTGGTATGGTTACTGTACTGGTCACTCCCCAAAGAATCTGGATTGTGGTGAGGGAACAGAGAAAAAAGCTCATTTAGGACCTGCACTTACGAAGGGGGTAAGCAGGTGTATGTCAGGGAGTGAACTTTCTGAGAATAAAAACAGTTGGAGCTTGTTAAGGTAATTACACAGGGGAAACGCTAATGTACTGGGAAATCCTCAGAAGAATCTGATTTGTGGTGAGGGGAGAGAGATAAAAGCTCATTTAAGAACGACATGAACATGCTGCGTAGGTAGCTGTTTATCAGTAAATATCTCCACTGAGATTAAGAAAAGCAGTAGCTTAATAAATTAAGTACTTCATGGTATGGTTACTGTACTGGTAACTCCCCAAAAGAATCTGGATTGTGGTGAGGGAACAGAGAGAAAAGCTCATTTAGGACCTGCACTTAGGAAGGGGGTAGGCAGCTGTATATCAGGGAGTAAAAATTCTGAGAATAAAAACAGCTGGAGCTTGTTAAGGTAATTACACAGGGGAAAGGATAATGTACTGGAACTCCTCAGAAGAATCTGATTTGTGGTGAGGGGAGAGAGATAAAAGCTCATTTAGGAACGACATGAACATGCTGCGTAGGTAGCAGTTTATCAATAAATATCTCCACTGAGATTAAGAAAAGCAGTAGCTTAATAAATTAAGTACTTCCTGGTATGGTTACTGTACTGGTAACTCACCATAGAATCTGTATTGTGGTGAGGGAACAGAGAAAAAAGCTCATTTAGGACCGGCACTTACGAAGGGGGTAGGTAGCTGTATATCAGGGAGTAAACCTTCTGAGAATAAAAACAACTGGAGCTTGTTAAGGTAATTACACAGGGGAAAGGATAATGTACTGGGAACTCCTCAGAAGAATCTGATTTGTGGTGAGGGGAGAGAGATAAAAGCTCATTTAGGAACGACATGAACATGCTGCGTAGGTAGCTGTTTATCAGTAAATATCTCCACTGAGATTAAGAAAAGCAGTAGCTTAATAAATTAAGTACTTCCTGGTATGGTTACTGTACTGGTATCTCCCAAAAGAATCTGGATTGTGGTGAGGGAACAGAGAAAAAAGCTCATTTAGGACCTTCACTTACGAAGGGGGTAGGCAGCTGTATATCAGGGAGTAAACCTTCTGAGAATAACAACAGCTGGAGCTTGTTAAGGTAATTACTCAGGGGAAAGGATAATGTACTGGGAACTCCTCGAAAGAATCTGATTTGTGGTGAGTGGAGAGAGATAAACGCTCATTTACGAACGACATGAACATGCTGCATACGTAGCTGTTTATCAGTAAATATCTCCACTGAGATTAAAAAAAGCAGTAGCTTAATAAATTAAGTACTTCCTGGTATGGTTACTGTACTGGTAACTCCCCAAAAGAATCTGAATTGTGGTGAGGGATCAGAGAAAAAAGCTCATTTAGGACTTGCACTTACGAAGGGGGTAGGCAGCTGTATATCAGGGAGTATCGCTTCTGAAAATAAACACAGATGGAGCTTGTTAAGGTAATTACACAGGGGAAAGGATAATGTACTGGGAACTCCTCAGAGAATCTGATTTGTGGTGAGGGGAGAGAGATAAAAGCTCATTTATGAACGACATGAACATGCTGTGTAGGTAGCTGTTTATCAGTAAATATCTCCACTGAGATTAAGAAAAGCAGTAGCTTAATAAATTAAGTATTTCCTGGTATGGATACTGTACTGGTAACTCCCCAAAAGAATCTGGATTGTGATGAGGGAACAGAGAAAAAAGCTCATTTAGGAACGACATGAACATGCTGCGTAGGTAGCTGTTTATCAGTAAATATCTCCACTGAGATTAAGAAAAGCAGTAGCTTAATAAATTAAGTACTTCCTGGTATGGTTACTGTACTGGTAACTCCCCAAAAGAATCTGGATTGTGGTGAGGGAACAGAGAAAAAAGCTCATTTAGGACTTGCACTTACGAAGGGGGTAGGCAGCTGTATATCAGGGAGTAAACCTACTGAGAATAAAAACAGCTGGAGCTTTTTAAGGTAATTACACATGGGAAAGGATAATGTACTGGGAACTGCTCAGAAGAATCTGATTTGTGGTGAGGGGAGAGAGATAAAAGCTCATTTAGGAACGACATGAACATGCTGCGTAGGTAGCTGTTTATCAGTAAATATCTCCACTGAGATTAAGAAAAGCAGTAGCTTAATAAATTAAGTACTTTCTGGTATGGTTACTGTTCTGGTAACTCCCCAAAAGAATCTGGACTGTGGTGAGGGAACAGAGAAAAAAGCTCATTTAGGACCTGCACTTACGAAGGGGGTAGGCAGCTGTATATCAGGGAGTAAAGCTTCTGAGAATAAAAACGGCTGGAGCTTGTTAAGGTCTTTACACAGGGGAAAGGATAATGTACTGGGAACTCCTCAGAAGAATCTGGTTTGATTTGTGGTGACGGGAGAGAGATAAAAGCTCATTTAGGAACGACATGAACATGCTGCGTAGGTAGCTGTTTATCAGTAAATATCTCCACTGAGATTAAGAAAAGCAGTAGCTTAATAAATTAAGTACTTCCTGGTATGGTTATTGTACTGGTAACTCCCCTAAAGAATCTGGATTGTGGTGAGGGAACAGAGAAAAAATCTCATTTAGGACCTGCACTTACGAAGGGGGTAGGCAGCTGTATATCAGGGAGTAAACCTTCTGAGAATAAAAACAGCTGGAGCTTGTTAAGGTAATTACACAGGGGAAAGGATATTGTACTGGGAACTACTCACAAGAATCTGATTTGTGGTGAGGGGAGAGAGATAAAAGCTCATTTAGGAACGACATGAACATGCTGCATACATAGCTGTTTATCAGTAAATATCTCCACTGAGATTAAGAAAAGCAGTAGTTTAATAAATTAAGTACTTAGTGGTATGGATACTGTACTGGTAACTCCCCAAAAGAATCTGGATTGTGGTGAGGGAACAGAGAAAAAGCTCATTTAGGAACGACATGAACATGCTGCGTAGGTAGCTGTTTATCATTAAATATCTCCACTGAGATTAAGAAAAGCAGTAGCTTAATAAATGAAGTACTTCCTGGTATGGTTAATGTACTGGTAACTCCCCAAAAGAATCTGGATTGTGGTGAGGGAACAGAGAAAAAAGCTCATTTAGGACCTGCACTTACGAAGGGGGTAGGCAGCTGTATATCAGGGAGTAAACCTTCTGAGAATAAAAACAGCTGGAGCTTGTTAAGGTAAATACACAGGGGAAAGGATAATGTACTGGAACTCCTCAGAAGAATCTGATTTGTGGTGAGGGGAGAGAGATAAAAGCTCATTTAGGAACGACATGAACATGCTGCATACGTAGCTGTTTTTCAGTAAATATCTCCACTGAGATTAAGAAAAGCAGTAGCGTAATAAATTAAGTACTTCCTGGTATGGATACTGTACTGGAAACTCCCCAAAAGTATCTGGATTGTGGTGAGGGAACAGAGCAAAAACCTCATTTAGGACCTGCACTTACGAAGGGGTTAGGCAGCTGTATATCAGGGAGTAAACCTTCTGAGAATAAAAACAGCTGGAGCTTGTTAAGGTAATTACACAGGGGAAAGGATAATGTACTGGGAACTCCTCAGAAGAATCTGATTTGTGGTGAGGGGAGAGAGATAAAAGCTCATTTAGGAACGACATGAACGTGCTGCATAGGTAGCTGTTTATCAGTAAATATCTCCACTGAGATTAAGAAAAGCAGTAGCTTAATAAATTAAGTGCTTCCTGGTATGGTTAATGTACTGGTAACTCCCCAAAAGAATCTGGATTGTGGTGAGGGAACAGAGAAAAAAGCTCATTTAGGACCTGCACTTACGAAGGGGGTATGCAGGTGTATATCAGGGAGTAAACCTTCTGAGAATAAAAACAGCTGGAACTTGATAAGTTAATTACACAGGGGAAAGGATAATGTACTGGGAACTCCTCAGAAGAATCTGATTTGTGGTGAGGGGAGAGAGATAAAAGCTTATTTAGGAACGACATGAACATGCTGCATACGTAGCTGTTTATCAGTAAATACCTCCACTGAGATTAATAAAAGCAGTAGCTTAATAAATTAAGTACTTCCTGGTATGGATACTGGACTGGTAACTCCCCAAATAATCTGGATTGTGGTGAGGGAACAGAGCAAAAAGCTCATTTAGGAACGACATGAACATGCTGCGTAGGTAGCTGTTTATCAGTAAATATCTCCACTGAGATTAAGAAAAGCAGTAGCTTAATAAATTAAGTACTTCTTGGTATTGTTACTGTACTGGTAACTCCCCAAAAGAATCTGGATTGTGGTGAGGGAAAAGAGAAAAAAGCTCATTTAGGACCTGCACTTACGAAGGGGGTAGGCAGCTGTATATCAGGGAGTAAACCTTCTGAGAATAAAAACAGCTGGAGCTTGTTAAGGTAATTACACAGGGGAAAGGATAATGTACTGGGAACTCCTCAGAAGAATCTGATTGGTCGTGAGGGAAGAGAGATAAAAGCTCATTTAGGAACGACATGAACATGCTGCGTAGGTAACTGTTTATCAGTAAATAAATCCACTGAGATTAAGAAAAGCAGTAGCTTAATAAATTAAGTACTTCCTGGTATGGTTACTCTACTGGTAACTCCACAAAAGAACCCGGATTGTGGTGAGGGAACAGAGAAAAAAGCTCATTTAGGACCTGCACTTACGAAGGGTGTAGGCATCTGTATATCAGGGAGTAAATCTTTTGAGAATAAAAACAGCTGGAACTTGTTAAGGTAATTACACTGGGGAAAGGATAATGTACTGGGAACTCCTCAGAAAAATCTGATTTGTGGTGAGGGGAGAGAGATAAAAAGTCATTTATGAACGACATGAACATGCTCCGTAAGTAGCTGTTTATCAGTAAATATCTCCACTGAGATTAAGAAAAGCAGTTGCTTAATAAATTAAGTACTTCCTGGTATGGTTACTGTACTGGTAACTCCCCAAAAGAATCTGGATTGTGGTGAGGGAACAGAGAAAAAAGCTCATTTAGGACCTGCATTACGAAGCGGGTAGGCAGCTGTATATCAGGGAGTAAACCTTCTGAGAATAAAAACAGCTGGAGCTTGTTAAGGTAATTACACAGGGGAAAGGATAATGTACTGGGAACTCCTCAGAAGAATCTGATTTGTGGTGAGGGGAGAGAGATAAAAGATCATTTAGGAACGACATGAACATGCTGCGTACGTAGCTGTTTATCACTAAATATCTCCACTGAGATTAAGAAAAGCAGTAGCTTAATAAATTAAGTACTTCCTGGTATGGTTACTGTACTGGTAACTCCCCAAAAGAATCTGGATTGTGGTGAGGGAACAGAGAAAAAAGCTCATTTAGGACCTGCACTTATGAAGGGGGTAGGCAGCAGTATATCAGGGAGTAAACCTTCTGACAATAAAAACAGCTGGAGCTTGTTAAGGTAATTACACTGGGGAAAGGATAATGTACTGGGAACTCCTCAAAGAATCTGATTTGTGGTGAGGGGAGAGAGATAAAAGCTCATTTAGGAACGACATGAACATGCTGCGTAGGTAGCTGTTTATCAGTAAATATCTCCACTGAGATTAAGAAAAGCAGTAGCTTAATAAATTAAGGACTTCCTAGTATGGTTACTGTACTGGTACCTCCGCAAAAGAATCTGGATTGTGGTGAGGGAAGAGAGAAAAAAGCTCATTTAGGACCTGCACTTACGAAGGGGGTAGGCAGCTGTATATCAGGGAGTAAACCTTCTGAGAATAAAAACAGCTGGAGTTTGTTGAGGTAATTACACAGGGGAAAGGATAATGTACTGGGAACTCCTCAGAAGAATCTGATTTGTGGTGAGGGGAGAGAGATAAAAGATCATTTAAGAACGAGATGAACATGCTGCATACGTAGCTGTTTATCAGTAAATATCTCCACTGAGATTAAGAAAAGCAGTAGGTTAATAAATTAAGTACTTCCTGGTATGGTTACTGTACTGGCAACTCCCCAAAAGAATCTGGATTGTGGTGAGGGAACAGAGAAAAAAGCTCATTTAGGACCTGCGCTTACCAATGGGGTAGGCAGCTGTATATCAGGGAGTAAACCTACTGAGAATAAAAACAGCTGGAGCTTGTTAAGGTAATTACACAGGGGAAAAGATAATGTACTGGGAACTCCTCAGAAGAATCTGATTTGTGGTCAGGGGAGAGAGATAAAAGCTCATTTAGGAACGACATGAACATGCTGCATACGTAGCTGTTTATCAGTAAATATCTCCACTGAGATTAAGAAAAGCAGTAGCTTAATAAATTAAGTACTTCCTGGTATGGTTACTGTACTGGTAACTCCCCAAAAGAATCTGGATTATGGTGAGGGAACAGAGAAAAAAGCTCATTTAGGAACGACATGAACATGCTGCGTACGTAGCTGTTTATCAGTAAATATCTCCACTGAGATTAAGAAAAGCAGTAGCTTAATAAATTAAGTACTTCCTGGTATGGTTACTGTACTGGTAACTCCCCAAAAGAATCTGGATTGTGGTGAGTGAACAGAGAAAAAAGCTCATTTAGGACCTGCACTTACGAAGGGCGTAGGCAGCTGTATATCAGGGAGTAAACCTTCTGAGAATAAAAACAGCTGGAGCTTGTTAAGGTAATTACACAGGGGAAAGGATTATGTACTGGGAACAGCTCAGGAGAATCTGATTTTTGGTGAGGGGAGAGAGATAAAAGCTCATTTAGGAACGACATGAACATGCTGCCTAGGTAGCTGTTTATCAGTAAATATCTCCACTGAGATTAAGAAAAGCAGTAGCTTAATAAATTAAGTACTTCTGGTATGGTTACTGTACTGGTAACTCCCCAAAAGAATCTGGATTGTGGTGAGGGAACAGAGAAAAAAGCTCATTTAGGCCCTGCACTTACGAAGGGGGTAGGCAGCTGTATATCAGGGAGTAAACCTTCTGAGAATAAAAACAGCTGGAGCTTGTTAAGGTAATTACACAGGGGAAAGGATAATGTACTGAGAACTCCTCAGAAGAATCTGATTTGTGATGAGGGGAGAGAGATAAAAGCTCATTTATGAACGACATGAACATGCTGTGTAGGTAGCTGTTTATCAGTAAATATCTCCACTGAGATTAAAAAAAAGCAGTAGCTTAATAAATTAAGTACTTCCTGGTATGGTTACTGTACTGGTAACTCCCCAAAAGAATCTGAATTGTGGTGAGGGATCAGAGAAAAAAGCTCATTTAGGACTTGCACTTACGAAGGGGGTAGGCAGCTGTATATCAGGGAGTATCGCTTCTGAAAATAAACACAGATGGAGCTTGTTAAGGTAATTACACAGGGGAAAGGATAATGTACTGGGAACTCCTCAGAAGAATCTGATTTGTGGTGAGGGGAGAGAGATAAAAGCTCATTTATGAACGACATGAACATGCTGTGTAGGTAGCTGTTTATCAGTAAATATCTCCACTGAGATTAAGAAAAGCAGTAGCTTAATAAATTAAGTATTTCCTGGTATGGATACTGTACTGGTAACTCCCCAAAAGAATCTGGATTGTGGTGAGGGAACAGAGAAAAAGCTCATTTAGGAACGACATGAACATGCTGCGTAGGTAGCTGTTTATCATTAAATATCTCCACTGAGATTAAGAAAAGCAGTAGCTTAATAAAGTAATTACTTCCAAGTATGGTTACTGTACTGGTAACTCCCCAAATGAATCTGGATTGTGGTGAGGGAACAGAGAAAAAAGCTCATTTAGGACCTGCACTTACGAAGGGGGTAGGCAGCTGTATATCAGGGAGTAAACCTTCTGAGAGTAAAAACAGCTGGAGCTTGTTAAGGTAATTACACAGGGGAAAGGATAATGTACTGGGAACTCCTCAGAAGAATCTGATTTGTGGTGAGGGGAGAGAGATAAAAGCTCATTTAGGAACGACATGAACATGCTGCATACGTAGCTGTTTTTCAGTAAATATCTCCACTGAGATTAAGAAAAGCAGTAGCGTAATAAATTAAGTACTTACTGGTATGGATACTGTACTGGAAACTCCCCAAAAGAATCTGGATTGTGGTGAGGGGACAGAGCAAAAACCTCATTTAGGACCTGCACTTACGAAGGGGTTAGGCAGCTGTATATCAGGGAGTAAACCTTCTGAGAATAAAAACAGCTGGAGCTTGTTAAGGTAATTACACAGGGGAAAGGATAATGTACTGGGAACTCCTCAGAAGAATCTGATTTGTGGTGAGGGGAGAGAGATAAAAGCTCATTTAGGAACGACATGAACGTGCTGCATAGGTAGCTGTTTATCAGTAAATATCTCCACTGAGATTAAGAAAAGCAGTAGCTTAATAAATTAAGTGCTTCCTGGTATGGTTACTGTACTGGTAACTCCCAAAAGAATCTGGATTGTGGTGAGGCAACAGAGAAAAAAGCTCATTTAGGACCTGCACTTACGAAGGGGGTATGCAGGTGTATATCAGGGAGTAAACCTTCTGAGAATAAAAACAGCTGGAGCTTGATAAGTTAATTACACAGGGGAAAGGATAATGTACTGGGAACTCCTCAGAAGAATCTGATTTGTGGTGAGGGGAGAGAGATAAAAGCTTATTTAGGAACGACATGAACATGCTGCATACGTAGCTGTTTATCAGTAAATATCTCCACTGAGATTAATAAAAGCAGTAGCTTAATAAATTAAGTACTTCCTGGTATGGATACTGGACTGGTAACTCCCCAAAGAATCTGGATTGTGGTGAGGGAACAGAGCAAAAAGCTCATTTAGGAACGACATGAACATGCTGCGTAGGTAGCTGTTTATCAGTAAATATCTCCACTGAGATTAAGAAAAGCAGTAGCTTAATAAATTAAGTACTTCTTGGTATTGTTACTGTACTGGTAACTCCCCAAAAGAATCTGGATTGTGGTGAGGGAAAAGAGAAAAAAGCTCATTTAGGACCTGCACTTACGAAGGGGGTAGGCAGCTGTATATCAGGGAGTAAACCTTCTGAGAATAAAAACAGCTGGAGCTTGTTAAGGTAATTACACAGGGGAAAGGATAATGTACTGGGAACTCCTCAGAAGAATCTGATTGGTCGTGAGGGAAGAGAGATAAAAGCTCATTTAGGAACGACATGAACATGCTGCGTAGGTAGCTGTTTATCAGTAAATATCTCCACTGAGATTAAGAAAAGCAGTAGCTTAATAAATTAAGTACTTCCTGGTATGGTTACTGTACTGGTAACTCCCAAAAGAATCTGGATTGTGGTGAGGGAACAGAGAAAAAAGCTCATTTAGGACCTGCACTTACGAAGGGGTAGGCAGCTGTATATCAGGGAGTAAACCTTCTGAGAATAAAAACATCTGGAGCTTGTTAAGGTAATTACACAGGGGAAAGGATAATGTACTGGGAACTCCTCAGAAGAATCTGATTTGTGGTGAGGGGAGAGAGATAAAAGATCATTTAGGAACGACATGAACATGCTGCGTACGTAGCTGTTTATCAGTAAATATCTCCACTGAGATTAAGAAAAGCAGTAGCTTAATAAATTAAGTACTTCCTGGTATGGTTACTGTACTGGTAACTCCCCAAAAGAATCTGGATTGTGGTGAGGGAACAGAGAAAAAAGCTCATTTAGGACCTGCACTTACGAAGGGGGTAGGCAGCTGTATATCAGGGAGTAAACCTTCTGAGAATAAAAACAGCTGGAGCTTGTTAAGGTAATTACACAGGGGAAAGGATAATGTACTGGGAACTCCTCAGAAGAATCTGATTTGTGGTGAGGGGAGAGAGATAAAAGCCCATTTAGGAACGACATGAACATGCTGCGTAGGTAGCTGTTTATCAGTAAATATCTCCACTGAGATTAAGAAAAGCAGTAGCTTAATAAATTAAGTACTTCCTGGTATGGTTACTGTACTGGTACTCCCAAAAGAATCTGGATTGTGGTGAGGGAACAGAGAAAAAAGCTCATTTAGGACCTGCACTTACGAAGGGGGTAGGCAGCTGTATATCAGGGAGTAAACCTTCTGAGAATAAAAACAGCTGGAGTTTGTTAAGGTAATTACACAGGGGAAAGGATAATGTACTGGGAACTCCTCAGAAGAATCTGATTTGTGGTGAGGGGAGAGAGATAAAAGATCATTTAGAACGACATGAACATGCTGCGTACGTAGCTGTTTATCAGTAAATATCTCCACTGAGATTAAGAAAAGCAGTAGCTTAATAAATTAAGTACTTCCTGGTATGGTTACTGTACTGGCAACTCCCCAAAAGAATCTGGATTGTGGTGAGGGAACAGAGAAAAAAGCTCATTTAGGACCTGCGCTTACGAAGGGGGTAGGCAGCTGTATATCAGGGAGTAAACCTTCTGAGAATAAAAACAGCTGGAGCTTGTTAAGGTAATTACACAGGGGAAAGGATAATGTACTGGGAACTCCTCAGAAGAATCTGATTTGTGGTGAGGGGAGAGAGATAAAAGCTCATTTAGGAACGACATGAACATGCTGCGTACGTAGCTGTTTATCAGTAAATATCTCCACTGAGATTAAGAAAAGCAGTAGCTTAATAAATTAAGTACTTCCTGGTATGGTTACTGTACTGGTAACTCCCCAAAAGAATCTGGATTGTGGTGAGGGAACAGAGAAAAAAGCTCATTTAGGACCTGCACTTATGAAGGGGTAGGCAGCTGTATATCAGGGAGTAAACCTTCTGAGAATAAAAACAGCTGGAACTTGTTAAGGTAATTACACTGGGGAAAGGATAATGTACTGGGAACTCCTCAGAAAGAATCTGATTTGTGGTGAGGGGAGAGAGATAAAAAGCTCATTTAGGAACGACATGAACATGCTCCGTACGTAGCTGTTTATCAGTAAATATCTCCACTGAGATTAAGAAAAGCAGTAGCTTAATAAATTAAGTACTTCCTGGTATGGTTACTGTACTGGTAACTCCCCAAAAGAATCTGGATTGTGGTGAGGGAACAGAGAAAAAAGCTCATTTAGGATCTGCACTTACGAAGGGGGTAGGCAGCTGTATATCAGGGAGTAAACCTTCTGAGAATAAAAACAGCTGGAGGTTGTTAAGGTAATTACACAGGGGAAAGGGTAATGTACTGGGAACTCCTCAGAAGAATCTGATTTGTGGTGAGGGGAGACAGAAAAAAGCTCATTTAGGAACGACATGAACATGCTGCGTACGTAGCTGTTTATCAGTAAATATCTCCACTGAGATTAAGAAAAGCAGTAGCTTAATAAATTAAGTACTTCCTGGTATGGTTACTGTACTGGTAACTCCCCAAAAGAATCTGGATTGTGGTGAGGGAACAGAGAAAAAAGCTCATTTAGGACCTGCACTTACGAAGGGGGTAGGCAGCTGTATATCAGGGAGTAAACCTTCTGAGAATAAAAACAGCTGGAGCTTGTTAAGGTAATTACACTGGGGAAAGGATAATGTACTGGGAACTCCTCAAAGAATCTGATTTGTGGTGAGGGGAGAGAGATAAAAGCTCATTTAGGAACGACATGAACATGCTGGGTAGGTAGCTGTTTATCAGTAAATATCTCCACTGAGATTAAGAAAACAGTAGCTTAATAAATTAAGTACTTCCTGGTATGGTTACTGTACTGGTAACTCCCCAAAAGAATCTGGATTGTGGTGAGGGAACAGAGAAAAAAGCTCATTTAGGACCTGCACTTATGAATGGCGTAGGTCAGCTGTATACAGGGAGTAAACCTTCTGAGAATAAAAACAGCTGGAGCTTGTTAAGGTAATTACACAGTTGAAAGGATAATGTACTGGGAACTCCTCAGAAGAAATCTGATTTGTGGTGAGGGGAGAGAGATAAAAGCTCATTTAGGAACGACATGAACATGCTGTAGGTAGCTGTTTATCAGTAAATATCTCCACTGAGATTAAGAAAAGCAGTAGCTTAATAAATAAGTACTTCCTGGTATGGTTACTGTACTGGTAACTCCCCAAAAGAATCTGGATTGTGGTGAGGGAACAGAGAAAAAAGCTCATTTAGGACCTGCGCTTATGAATGGGTAGGCAGCTGTATATCAGGGAGTAAACCTTCTGAGAATAAAAACAGCTGGAGCTTGTTAAGGTAATTACACAGGAAAGGATAATGTACTGGGAACTCCTCAGAAGAATCTGATTTGTGGTGAGGGGAAAGAGATAAAAGCTCATTTAGGAACGACATGAACATGCTGTAGGTAGCTGTTTATCAGTAAATATCTCCACTGAGATTAAGAAAAGCAGTAGCTTAATAAATTAAGTACTTCCTGGTATGGTTACTGTACTGGTAACTCCCCAAAAGAATCTGGATTGTGGTGAGGGAACAGAGAAAAAAGCTCATTTAGGACCTGAACTTATGAATGGCGTAGGCAGCTGTATACAGGGAGTAAACCTTCTGAGATAAAAACAGCTGGAGCTTGTTAAGGTAATTACACAGGAAAGGATAATGTACTGGGAACTCCTCAGAAGAATCGGATTTGTGGTGAGGGGAGAGAGATAAAAGCTCATTTAGGAACGACATGAACATGCTGCATACGTAGCTGTTTATCAGTAAATATCTCCACTGAGATTAAGAAAAGCAGTAGCTTAATAAATTAAGTACTTCCTGGTATGGATACTGTACTGGTAACTCCCAAAAGAATCTGGATTGTGGTGAGGGAACAGAGAAAAAAGCTCATTTAGGAACGTCATGAACATGCTGCGTAGGTAGCTGTTTATCAGTAAATATCTCCACTGAGATTAAGAAAAGCAGTAGCTTAATAAATTAAGTACTTCCTGGTATGGTTCCTGTACTGGTAACTCCCCAAAGAACCTGGATTTGTGGTGAGGGAACAGAGAAAAAAGCTCATTTAGGACCTGCACTTACAAGGGGTTAGGCAGCTGTATATCAGGGAGTAAATACCTTCTGACTGAATAAAAACAGTGGAGCTTGTTAAGGTAATTTACACTGGAAAGGATAATGTACTGGGAACTCCTCAGAAGAATCTGATTTGTGGTGAGGGAGAGAGATAAAAGCTCATTTAGGAACGACATGAACATGCTGCGTAGGTAGCTGTTTATCAGTAAATATCTCCACTGAGATTAAGAAAAGCAGTAGCTTAATAAATTAAGTACTTCCTGGTATGGTTACTGTACTGGTAACTCCCCTAAAGAATCTGGATTGTGGTGAGGGAACAGAGAAAAAAGCTCATTTAGGACCTGCACTTACGAAGAGGGTAGACAGCTGTATATCAGGGAGCAATACCTTCTGAGAATAAAAACAGCTGGAGCTTGTTAAGGTAATTACACAGGGGAAAGGATAATGTACTGGGAACTCCTCAGAAGAATCTGATTTGTGGTGAGGGGAGAGAGATAAAAGCTCATTTAGGAACGACATGAACATGCTGCGTAGGTAGCTGTTTATCAGTAAATATCTCCACTGAGATTAAGAAAAGCAGTAGCTTAATAAATTAAGTACTTCCTGGTATGGTTACTGTACTGGTAACTCCCCAAAAGAATCTGGATTGTGTGAGGGAACAGAGAAAAAAGCTCATTTAGGACCTGCACTTACGAATTGGGTAGGCAGCTGTATATCAGGGAGTATCGATTCTGAGAATAAAAACAGCTGAGCTTGTTAAGGTAATTACACAGGGGAAAGGATAATGTACTGGGAACTCCTCAGAAGAATCTGATTTGTGGTGAGGGAGAGAGATAAAAGCTCATTTAGGAACGACATGAACATGCTGCGTACGTAGCTGTTTATCAGTAAATATCTCCACTGAGATTAAGAAAAGCAGTAGCTTAATAAATTAAGTACTTCCTGGTATGGATCCTGTACTGGTACTCCCCAAAAGAATCTGGATTGTGGTGAGGGAACAGAGAATAAAGCTCATTTAGGAACGATATGAACATGCTGCGTAGGTAGCTGTTTATCAGTAAATATCTCCACTGAGATTAAGAAAAGCAGTTGCTTAATAAATTAAGTACTTCCTGGTATGTTTATTGTACTGGTAACTCAGCAAAAGAATCTGGATTGTGGTGAGGGATGAGAGAAAAAAGCTCATTTAGGACCTGCACTTACGAAGGGGGTAGACAGCTGTATATCAGGGAGTAAACCTTCTGAGAATAAAAACAGCTGGAGCTTGTTAAGGTAATTACACAGGGGAAAGGATAATGTACTGGGAACTCCTCAGAAGAATCGATTTGTGGTGAGGGCAGAGAGATAAAAGCTCATTTAGGAACGACATGAACATGCTGCGTAGGTAGCTGTTTATCAGTAAATATCTCCACTGAGATTAAGAAAAGCAGTAGCTTAATAAATTAAGTACTTCCTGGTATGGTTACTGTACTGGTAACTCCCCAAAAGAATCTGGATTGTGGTGAGGGAACAGAGAAAAAAGCTCATTTAGGACCTGCACTTACGAAGGGGGTAGGCAGCTGTATATCATGGAGTAAACCTTCTGAAATAAAAACAGCTGGAGCTTGTTAAGGTAATTACACAGGGGAATGGATAATGTACTGGGAACTCCTCAGAAGAATCTGATTTGTGGTGAGGGGAGAGAGATAAAAGCTCATTTATGAACGACATGAACATGCTGCGTAGGTAGCAGTTTATCATAAATATCTCCACTGAGATTAAGAAAAGCAGTAGCTTAATAAATTAAGTACTTCCTGGTATGGTTACTGTACTGGTAACTCACCATAGAATCTGGATTGTGGTGAGGGAACAGAGAAAAAAGCTCATTTAGGACCGGCACTTACGAAGGGGGTAGGCAGCTGTATATCAGGGAGTAAACCTTCTGAGAATAAAAACAGCTGGAGCTTGTTAAGGTAATTACACAGGGGAAAGTATAATGTACTGGGAACTCCTCAGAAGAATCTGATTTGTGGTGAGGTGAGAGAGATAAAAGCTCATTAAGAACGATATGAACATGCTGCGTAGGTAGCTGTTTATCAGTAAATATCTCCACTGAGATTAAGAAAAGCAGTAGCTTAATAAATTAAGTACTTCCTGGTATGGTTACTGTACTGGGAACTCCCCAAAAGAATCTGGATTGTGGGGAGGGAACAGAGAAAAAAGCTAATTTATGAGCTGCACTTACGAAGGGGGTAGGCAGCTGTATATCAGGGAGTATCGATTCTGAGAATAAAAACAGCTGGAGCTTGTTAAGGTAATTACACAGGGGAAAGGATAATGTACTGGGAACTCCTCAGAAGAATCTGATTTGTGGTGAGGGGAGAGAGATAAAAGCTCATTTAGGAACGACATGAACATGCTGCATACGGAGCAGTTTATCAGTAAATATCTCCACTGAGATTAAGAAAAGCAGTAGCTTAATAAATTAAGTACTTCCTGGTATGGATACTCTACTGGTACCTCCCCAAAAGAATCTGGATTGTGGTGAGGTAACAGAGAAAAAAGCTCATTTAGGAAAGACCTGAACATGCTGGGTAGGTAGCTGTATATCAGTAAATATCTGCACTGAGATTAAGAAAAGCAGTAGCTTAATAAATTAAGTACTTCCTGGTATGGTTACTGTACTGGTAACTCCCCAAAAGAATTTGGATTGTGTTGAGGGATCAGAGAAAAAAGCTCATTTATGAGCTGCACTTACGAATTGGTTAGGCAGCTGTATATCAGGGAGTATCGATTCTGAGAATAAAAACAGCTGAAGCTTGTTAAGGTAATTACACAGGGGAAAGGATAATGTACTGGGAACTCCTCAGAAGAATCTGATTTGTGGTGAGGGGGAGAGAGATAAAAGCTCATTTAGGAACGACATGAACATGCTGCATACGTAGCTGTTTATCAGTAAATATCTCCACTGAGATTAAGAAAAGCAGTAGCTTAATAAATTAAGTACTTCCTGGTATGGATCCTGTACTGGTACCTCCCCAAAAGAATCTGGATTGTGGTGAGGGAACAGAATAAAGCTCATTTAGGAACGATATGAACATGCTGCGTAGGTAGCTGTTTATCAGTAAATATCTCCACTGAGATTAAGAAAAGCAGTTGCTTAATAAATTAAGTACTTCCTGTATGTTTATTGTACTGGTAACTCAGCAAAAGAATCTGGATTGTGGTGAGGGATCAGAGAAAAAAGCTCATTTATGACCTGCACTTACGAAGGGGGTAGACAGCTGTATATCAGGGAGTAAACCTTCTGAGAATAAAAACAGCTGGAGCTTGTTAAGGTAATTACACAGGGGAAAGGATAATGTACTGGGAACTCCTCAGAAGAATCGAATTTGTGGTGAGGGCAGAGAGATAAAATGTCATTTAGGAACGACATGAACATGCTGCGTAGGTAGCTGTTTGTCAGTAAATATCTCCACTGAGATTAAGAAAAGCAGTAGCTTAATAAATTAAGTACTTCCTGGTATGGTTACTGTACTGGTAACTCCCCAAAAGAATCTGGATTGTGGTGAAGGAACAGAGAAAAAAGCTCATTTAGGACTGCACTTACGAAGGGGGTAGGCAGCTGTATATCATGGAGTAAACCTTCTGAAAATAAAAACAGCTGGAGCTTGTTAAGGTAATTACACAGGGGAAAGGATAATGTACTGGGAACTCCTCAGAAGAATCTGATTTGTGGTGAGGGGAGAGAGATAAAAGATCATTTATGAACGACATGAACATGCTGCGTAGGTAGCAGTTTATCAATAAATATCTCCACTGAGATTAAGAAAAGCAGTAGCTTAATAAATTAAGTACTTCCTGGTATGGTTACTGTACTGGTAACTCACCATAGAATCTGGATTGTGGTGAGGGGAACAGAGAAAAAAGCTCATTTAGGACCGGCACTTACGAAGGGGGTAGGCAGCTGTATATCAGGGAGTAAACCTTCTGAGAATAAAAACAACTGGAGCTTGTTAAGGTAATTACACAGGGGAAACGATAATGTACTGGGAACTCCTCAGAAGAATCTGATTTGTGGTGAGGGGAGAGAGATAAAAGCTCATTTAGGAACGACATGAACATGCTGCGTAGGTAGCTGTTTATCAGTAAATATCTCCACTGAGATTAAGAAAAGCAGGAGCTTAATAAATTAAGTACTTCCTGGTATGGTTACTGTACTGGTATCTTCCCAAAAGAATCTGGATTGTGGTGAGGGAACAGAGAATAAAGCTCATTTAGGACCTGCACTTACGAAGGGGGTAGGCAGCTGTATATCAGGGAGTAAACCTTCTGAGAATAAAAACAGCTGGAGCTTGTTAAGGTAATTACACAGGGGAAAGTATAATGTACTGGGAACTCCTCAGAAGAATCTGATTTGTGGTGAGGTGAGAGAGATAAAAGCTCATTAAGAACGATATGAACATGCTGCGTAGGTAGCTGTTTATCAGTAAATATCTCCACTGAGATTAAGAAAAGCAGTAGCTTAATAAATTAAGTACTTCCTGGTATGGTTACTGTACTGGTAACTCCCCAAAAGAATCTGGATTGTGGGGAGGGAACAGAGAAAAAAGCTAATTTATGAGCTGCACTTACGAAGGGGGTAGGCAGCTGTATATCAGGGAGTATCGATTCTGAGAATAAAACAGCTGGAGCTTGTTAAGGTAATTACACAGGGGAAAGGATAATGTACTGGGAACTCCTCAGAAGAATCTGATTTGTGGTGAGGGGAGAGAGATAAAAGCTCATTTAGGAACGACATGAACATGCTGCATACGGAGCTGTTTTATCAGTAAATATCTCCACTGAGATTAAGAAAAGCAGTAGCTTAATAAATTAAGTACTTCCTGGTATGGATACTCTACTGGTACCTCCCCAAAAGAATCTGGATTGTGGTGAGGTAACAGAGAAAAAAGCTCATTTAGGAAAGACCTGAACATGCTGGGTAGGTAGCTGTATATCAGTAAATATCTCCACTGAGATTAAGAAAAGCAGTAGCTTAATAAATTAAGTACTTCCTGGTATGGTTACTGTACTGGTAACTCCCCAAAACAATCTGGATTGTGGTGAGGGAACAGAGAAAAAAGCTCATTTAGGACCTGCACTTACGAAGGTTGTAGGCAGCTGTATATCAGGGAGTAAACCTTCTGAAAATAAAAACAGGTGGAGCTTGTTAAGGTAATTACACAGGGGAAAGGATAATGTACTGGGAACTCCTCGGAAGAATCTTATTTGATTTGTCGTGACGGGAGAGAGATAAAAGCTCATTTAGGAACGACATGAACATGCTGCGTAGGTAGCTGTTTATCAGTAAATAACTCCACTGAGATTAAGAAAAGCAGTAGCTTAATAAATTAAGTACTTCCTGGTATGGTTACTGTACTGGTACCTCCCCAAAAGAATCTGGATTGTGGTGAGGGAACAGAATAAAGCTCATTTAGGAACGATATGAACATGCTGCGTAGGTAGCTGTTTATCAGTAAATATCTCCACTGAGATTAAGAAAAGCAGTTGCTTAATAAATTAAGTACTTCCTGGTATGTTTATTGTACTGGTAACTCAGCAAAAGAATCTGGATTGTGGTGAGGGATCAGAGAAAAAAGCTCATTTATGACCTGCACTTACGAAGGGGGTAGACAGCTGTATATCAGGGAGTAAACCTTCTGAGAATAAAAAACAGCTGGAGCTTGTTAAGGTAATTACACAGGGGAAAGGATAATGTACTGGGAACTCCTCAGAAGAATCGAATTTGTGGTGAGGGCAGAGAGATAAAATGTCATTTAGGAACGACATGAACATGCTGCGTAGGTAGCTGTTTGTCAGTAAATATCTCCACTGAGATTAAGAAAAGCAGTAGCTTAATAAATTAAGTACTTCCTGGTATGGTTACTGTACTGGTAACTCCCCAAAAGAATCTGGATTGTGGTGAAGGAACAGAGAAAAAAGCTCATTTAGGACCTGCACTTACGAAGGGGGTAGGCAGCTGTATATCATGGAGTAAACCTTCTGAAAATAAAAACAGCTGGAGCTTGTTAAGGTAATTACACAGGGGAAAGGATAATGTACTGGGAACCTCCTCAGAAGAATCTGATTTGTGGTGAGGGGAGAGAGATAAAAGCTCATTTAGGAACGACATGAACATGCTGCATACGGAGCTGTTTATCAGTAAATATCTCCACTGAGATTAAGAAAAGCAGTAGCTTAATAAATTAAGTACTTCCTGGTATGGATACTCTACTGGTACCTCCCCAAAAGAATCTGGATTGTGGTGAGGTAACAGAGAAAAAAGCTCATTTAGGAAAGACCTGAACATGCTGGGTAGGTAGCTGTATATCAGTAAATATCTCCACTGAGATTAAGAAAAGCAGTAGCTTAATAAATTAAGTACTTCCTGGTATGGTTACTGTACTGGTAACTCCCAAAACAATCTGGATTGTGGTGAGGGAACAGAGAAAAAAGCTCATTTAGGACCTGCACTTACGAAGGTTGTAGGCAGCTGTATATCAGGGAGTAAACCTTCTGAAAATAAAAACAGGTGGAGCTTGTTAAGGTAATTACACAGGGGAAAGGATAATGTACTGGGAACTCCTCGGAAGAATCTTATTTGATTTGTCGTGACGGGAGAGAGATAAAAGCTCATTTAGGAACGACATGAACATGCTGCGTAGGTAGCTGTTTATCAGTAAATAACTCCACTGAGATTAAGAAAAGCAGTTGCTTAATAAATTAAGTACTTCCTGGTATGGTTACTGTACTGGTAACTCCCCCAAAAGAATCTGGATTGTGGTGAGGGAACAGAGAAAAAAGCTCATTTAGGACCTGCACTTACGAAGGGGGTAGGCAGCTGTATATCAGGGAGTAAACCTTCTGAGAATAAAAACAGCTGGAGCTTGTTAAGGTAATTACACAGGGGAAAGGATAATGTACTGGGAACTCCTCAGAATAATCTGATTTGTGGTGAGGGGACAGAGATAAAAGCTCATTTAGGAACGACATGAACATGCTGCGTAGGTAGCAGTTTATCAATAAATATCTCCACTGAGATTAAGAAAAGCAGTAGCTTAATAAATTAAGTACTTCCTGGTATGGTTACTATACTGGTAACTCCCCAAATGAATCTGGATTGTGGTAGGGAACAGAGAAAAAAGCTCATTTAGGACCTGCACTTACGAAGGGGGTAGGCAGCTGTATATCAGGGAGTAAACCTTCTGAGAATAAAAACAGCTGGAGCTTGTTAAGGTAATTACACAGGGGAAAGTATAATGTACTGGAACTCCTCAGAAGAATCTGATTTGTGGTGAGGGGAGAGAGATAAAAGCTCATTTAGGAACGACAAGAACATGGTGCGTAGGTAGCTGTTTATCAGTAAATATCTCCAATGAGATTAAGAAAAGCAGTAGCGTAATAAATTAAGTACTTCCTGGTATGGTTACTGTACTGGTAACTCCTCAAAAGAATTCTGGATTGTGGTGAGGGAACAGAGAAAAAAGCTCATTTAGGACCTGCACTTACGAAGGGGGTAGGCAGCTGTATGTCAGGGAGTGAACTTTCTGAGAATAAAAACAGCTGGAGCTTGTTTAAGGTAATTACACAGGGGAAAGGATAATGTACTGGGAAATCCTCAGAAGAATCTGATTTGTGGTGAGGGGAGAGAGATAAAAGCTCATTTACGAACGACATGAACATGCTGCGTAGGTAGCTGTTTATCAGTAAATATCTCCACTGAGATTAAGAAAAGCAGTAGCTTAGTAAATTAAGTACTTCCTGGTATGGTTACTGTACTGGTAACTCCCCAAAAGAATCTGGATTGTGGTGAGGGAACAGATAAAAAAAGCTCATTTAGGACCTGCACTTACGAAGGGGGTAGGCAGCTGTATATCAGGGAGCAAAAATTCTGAGAATAAAAACAGCTGGAGCTTGGTTAAGGTAATTACACAGGGGAAAGGATAATGTACTGGGAAGTCCTCAGAAGAATCTGATTTGTGGTGAGGGGAGAGAGATAAAAAGCTCATTTACGAACGACATGAACATGCTGCATACATAGCTGTTTATCAGTAAATATCTCCACTGAGATTAAGAAAAGCAGTAGCGTAATAAATTAAGTACTTCCTGGTATGGATACTGTACTGGTCACTCCCCAAAAGAATCTGGATTGTGGTGAGAGAACAGAGAAAAAAGCTCATTTAGGACCCTGCTCTTACGAAGGGGGTAGGCAGCTGTATATCAGGGAGTAAACCTTCTGAAAATAAAAACAGCTGGAGCCTTGTTAAGGTAATTACACAGGGGAAAGGATAATGTACTGGGAACTCCTCAGAAGAATCTGATTTGTGGTGAGGGGAGAGAGATAAAAACTCATTTATGAACGACATGGACATGCTGCGTAGGTAGCTGTTTATCAGTAAATATCTCCACTGAGATTAAGAAAAGCAGTAGCTTAATAAATTAAGTACTTCCTGGTATGATTACTGTACTGGTAACTCCCCAAAAGAATCTGGATTGTGGTGAGGGAAACCTAGAAAAAAGCTCATTTAGGACCTGCACTTACGAAGGGGGTAGGCAGCTGTATATCAGGGAGTAAACCTTCTGAGAATAAAAACAGCTGGAGCTTGTTAAGGTAATTACACAGGGGAAAGGATAATGTACTGGGAAGTCCTCAGAAGAATCTGATTTGTGGTGAGGGGAGAGAGATAAAAGCTCATTTAGGAACGACATGAACATGCTGCGTAGGTAGCTGTTTATCAGTAAATATCTCCACTGAGATTAAGAAAAGCAGTAGCTTAATAAATTAAGTACTTCCTGGTATGGTTACTGTACTGGTAACTCCCCAAAAGAATCTGATTGTGGTGAGGGAACAGAGAAAAAGCTCATTTAGGACCAGAACTTACGAAGGGGGTAGGCAGCTGTATATCAGTTAGTAAACCTTCTGAGAATAAAAACAGCTGGAGCTTGTTAGGTAATTACACAGGGGAAAGGATAATGTACTGGGAACTCCTCAGAAGAATCTGATTTGTGATGAGGGGAGAGAGATAAAAGCTCATTTATGAACGACATGAACATGCTGTGTAGGTAGCTGTTTATCAGTAAATATCTCAACTGAGATTAAGAAAAGCAGTAGCTTAATAAATTAAGTACTTCCTGGTATGGTTACTGTACTGGTAACTCCCCAAAAGAATCTGAATTGTGGTGAGGGATCAGAGAAAAAAGCTCATTAGGACTTGCACTTACGAAGGGGGTAGGCAGCTGTATATCAGGGAGTAAACCTTCTGAGAATAAAAACAGCTGGAGCTTGTTAAGGTAATTACACAGGGGAAAGGATAATGTACTGGGAAGTCCTCAGAAGAATCTGATTTGTGGTGAGGGGAGAGAGATAAAAGCTCATTTAGGAACGACATGAACATGCTGCGTAGGTAGCTGTTTATCAGTAAATATCTCCACTGAGATTAAGAAAAGCAGTAGCTTAATAAATTAAGTACTTCCTGGTATGGTTACTGTACTGGTAACTCCCCAAAACAATCTGGATTGTGGTGAGGGAACAGAGAAAAAAAGCTCATTTAGGACCTGCACTTACGAAGGTTGTAGGCAGCTGTATATCAGGGAGTAAACCTTCTGAAAATAAAAACAGGTGGAGCTTGTTAAGGTAATTACACAGGGGAAAGGATAATGTACTGGGAACTCCTCGGAAGAATCTTATTTGATTTGTCGTGACGGAGAGAGATAAAAGCTCATTTAGGAACGACATGAACATGCTGCGTAGGTAGCTGTTTATCAGTAAATAACTCCACTGAGATTAAGAAACGCAGTAGCTTAATAAATTAAGTACTTCCTGGTATGGTTACTGTACTGGTAACTCCCCAAAAGAATCTGGATTGTGGTGAGGGAACAGAGAAAAAAGCTCATTTAGGACCTGCACTTACGAAGGGGGTAGGCAGCTGTATATCAGGGAGTAAACCTTCTGAGAATAAAAACAGCTGGAGCTTGTTAAGGTAATTACACAGGGGAAAGGATAATGTACTGGGAACTCCTCAGAATAATCTGATTTGTGGTGAGGGGAGAGAGATAAAAGCTCATTTACGAACGACATGAACATGCTGCATACATAGCTGTTTATCAGTAAATATCTCCACTGAGATTAAGAAAAGCAGTAGCGTAATAAATTAAGTACTTCCTGGTATGGATACTGTACTGGTCACTCCCCAAAAGAATCTGGATTGTGGTGAGAGAAACAGAGAAAAAAGCTCATTTAGGACCTGCTCTTACGAAGGGGGTAGGCAGCTGTATATCAGGGAGTAAACCTTCTGAAAATAAAAACAGCTGGAGCTCGTTAAGGTAATTACACAGGGGAAATGATAATGTACTGGGAACCTCCTCAGAAGAATCTGATTTGTGGTGAGGGGAGAGAGATAAAAACTCATTATGAACGACATGGACATGCTGCGTAGGTAGCTGTTTATCAGTAAATATCTCCACTGAGATTAAGAAAAGCAGTAGCTTAATAAATTAAGTACTTCCTGGTATGATTACTGTACTGGTAACTCCCCAAAAGAATCTGGATTGTGGTGAGGGAACCTAGAAAAAAGCTCATTTAGGACCTGCACTTACGAAGGGGGTAGGCAGCTGTATATCAGGGAGTAAACCTTCTGAGAATAAAAACATCTGGAGCTTGTTAAGGTAATTACACAGGGGAAAGGATAATGTACTGGAAGTCCTCAGAAGAATCTGATTTGTGGTGAGGGGAGAGAGATAAAAGCTCATTTAGGAACGACATGAACATGCTGCGTAGGTAGCTGTTTATCAGTAAATATCTCCACTGAGATTAAGAAAAGCAGTAGCTTAATAAATTAAGTACTTCCTGGTATGGTTACTGTACTGGTAACTCCCCAAAAGAATCTGATTGTGGTGAGGGAACAGAGAAAAAAGCTCATTTAGGACCAGAACTTACGAAGGGGGTAGGCAGCTGTATATCAGTTAGTAAACCTTCTGAGAATAAAAACAGCTGGAGCTTGTTAAGGTAATTACACAGGGGAAAGGATAATGTACTGGGAACTCCTCAGAAGAATCTGATTTGTGGTGAGGGGAGAGAGATAAAAGCTCATTTAGGAACGACATGAACATGATGCATACGTAGCTGATTATCAGTAAATATCTCCACTGAGATTAAGAAAAGCAGTAGCTTAATAAATTAAGTACATCCTGGTATGGATACTGTACTGGTAACTCCCCAAAAGAATCTGGATTGTGGTGAGGAAACAGAGAAAAAAGCTCATTTAGGAACGACATGAACATGCTGCGTAGGTAGCTGTTTATCAGTAAATATCTCCACTGAGATTAAGAAAAGCAGTAGCTTAATAAATTAAGTAATTCCTGGTATGGTTACTGTACTGGTAACTCCCCAAAAGAATCTGGATTGTGGTGAGGGAACAGAGAAAAATGCTCATTTAGGACCTGCACTTAAGAAGGGAGTAGGCAGCTGTATATCAGGGGAGTAAACCTTCTGAGAATAAAAAAGCTGGAGCTTGTTAAGGTAATTACACAGGGGAAAGGATAATGTACTGGGAAGTCCTCAGAAGAATCTGATTTGTGGTGAGGGGAGAGAGATAAAAGCTCATTTAGGAACGACATGAACATGCTGCGTAGGTAGCTGTTTATCAGTAAATATCTCCACTGAGATTAAGAAAAGCAGTAGCTTAATAAATTAAGTACTTCCTGGTATGGATACTGTACTGGTAACTCCCCAAAAGAATCTGGATTGTGGTGAGGAAACAGAGAAAAAAGCTCATTTAGTAACGACATGAACATGCTGCATACGTAGCTGTTTATCAGTAAATATCTCCACTGAGATTAAGAAAAGCAGTAGCTTAATAAATTAAGTACTTCCTGGTATGGATACTGTACTGGTAACTCCCCAAAAGAATCTGGATTGTGGTGAGGAAACAGAGAAAAAAGCTCATATAGGAAACGACATGAACATGCTGCGTAGGTAGCTGTTTATCAGTAAATATCTCCACTGAGATTAAGAAAAGCAGTAGCCTTAATAAATTAAGTACTTCCTGGTATGCATACTGTACTGGTAACTCCCCAAAAGAATCTGGATTGTGGTGAGGAAACAGAGAAAAAAGCTCATTTAGGAACGACATGAACATGCTGCTTACGTAGCAGTTTATCAGTAAATATCTCCACTGAGATTAAGAAAAGCAGTAGCTTAATAAATTAAGTACTTCCTGGTATGGATACTGTACTGGTAACTCCCCAAAATAATCTGGATTGTGGTGAGGAAACAGAGAAAAAGCTCATTTAGGAACGACATGAACATGCTGCGTAGGTAGCTGTTTATCAGTAAATATCTCCACTGAGATTAAGAAAAGCAGTAACTTAATAATTAAGTACTTCCTGGTACGGTTACTGTACTGGTAACTCCCCAAAAGAATCTGGATTGTGGTGAGGGAACTGAGAAAAAAGCTCATTTATGACCTGCACTTACTAAGGGGTTATGCAGTCGTATATCAGGGAGCAAACCTTCTGAGAATAAAAACAGCTGGAGCTTGTTAAGGTAATTACACAGGGGAAAGGATAATGTACTGGGAACTCCTCAGAAGAATCTGATTTGTGATGAGGGGAGAGAGATAAAAGCTCATTTATGAACGACATGAACATGCTGTGTAGGTAGTTGTTTATCAGTAAATATCTCAACTGAGATTAAGAAAAGCAGTAGCTTAATAAATTAAGTACTTCCTGGTATGGTTACTGTACTGGTAACTCCCCAAAAGAATCTGAAATTGTGGTGAGGGATCAGAGAAAAAAGCTCATTTAGGACTTGCACTTACGAAGGGCGTAGGCAGCTGTATATCAGGGAGTATCGCTTCTGAGAATAAAAACAGATGGAGCTTGTTAAGGTAATTACACAGGGGAAAGGATAATGTATTGGGAACTCCTCAGAAGAATCTGATTTGTGGTGAGGGGAGAGAGATAAAAGCTCATTTAGGAACGACATGAACATGATGCATACGTAGCTGATTATCAGTAAATATCTCCACTGAGATTAAGAAAAGCAGTAGCTTAATAAATTAAGTACTTCCTGGTATGGATACTGTACTGGTAACTCCCCAAAAGAATCTGGATTGTGGTGAGGAAACAGAGAAAAAAAGCTCATTTAGGAACGACATGAACATGCTGCGTAGGTAGCTGTTTATCAGTAAATATCTCCACTGAGATTAAGGAAAAGCAGTAGCTTAATAAATTAAGTACTTCCTGGTATGGTTACTGTACTGGTAACTCCCAAAAGAATCTGGATTGTGGTGAGGGAACAGAGAAAAAAGCTCATTTAGGACCTGCACTTAAGAAGGGAGTAGGCAGCTGTATATAAGGGAGTAAACCTTC
The DNA here is from genome assembly GCF_023159225.1 of Perognathus longimembris pacificus. Classification (NCBI taxonomy): domain Eukaryota; kingdom Metazoa; phylum Chordata; class Mammalia; order Rodentia; family Heteromyidae; genus Perognathus; species Perognathus longimembris. Next base: position 1,178 of record NW_025961824.1, on the reverse strand, counting down.
TGAGAATAAAAACAGCTGGAGCTTGTTAAGGTAATTACACAGGGGAAAGGATAATGTACTGGGAAGTCCTCAGAAGAATCTGATTTGTGGTGAGGGGAGAGAGATAAAAGCTCATTTAGGAACGACATGAACATGCTGCGTAGGTAGCTGTTTATCAGTAAATATCTCCACTGAGATTAAGAAAAGCAGTAGCTTAATAAATTAAGTACTTCCTGTATGGATACTGTACTGGTAACTCCCCCAAAAGAATCTGGATTGTGGTGAGGAAACAGAGAAAAAAGCTCAATTTAGTAACGACATGAACATGCTGCATACGTAGCTGTTTATCAGTAAATATCTCCACTGAGATTAAGAAAAGCAGTAGCTTAATAAATTAAGTACTTCCTGGTATGGATACTGTACTGGTAACTCCCCCAAAAAGAATCTGGATTGTGGTGAGGAAACAGAGAAAAAAGCTCATATAGGAACGACATGAACATGCTGCGTAGGTAGCTGTTTTATCAGTAAATATCTCCACTGAGATAAGAAAAAGCAGTAGCTTAATAAATTAAGTACTTCCTGGTATGCATACTGTACTGGTAACTCCCCAAAAGAATCTGGATTGTGGTGAGGAAACAGAGAAAAAAGCTCATTTAGGAACGACATGAAACATGCTGCTTACGTAGCAGTTTATCAGTAAATATCTCCACTGAGATTAAGAAAAGCAGTAGCTTAATAAATTAAGTACTTCCTGGTATGGATACTGTACTGGTAACTCCCCAAAATAATCTGGATTGTGTGAGGAAACAGAGAAAAAAGCTCATTTAGGAACGACATGAACATGCTGCGTAGGTAGCTGTTTATCAGTAAATATCTCCACTGAGATTAAGAAAAGCAGTAACTTAATAAATTAAGTACTTCCTGGTACGGTTTACTGTACTGGTAACTCCCCAAAAGAATCTGGATTTTGGTGAGGGAACTGAGAAAAAAGCTCATTTATGACCTGCACTTACTAAGGGGTTATGCAGTCGTATATCAGGGAGCAAACCTTCTGAGAATAAAAACAGCTGGAGCTTGTTAAGGTAATTACACAGGGGAAAGGATAATGTACTGGAACTCCTCAGAAGAATCTGATTTGTGATGAGGGGAGAGAGATAAAAGCTCATTTATGAACGACATGAACATGCTGTGTAGGTAGT